>NC_069503.1:134197566-134393017 GCF_027579735.1 Bombina bombina
TAGTGGAGTGAGCTGTAATTCTTTCAGGAGGCTGCTGTCCAGCAGTCTCATAGGCTAAACGTATTATGCTACGAAGCCAAAAAGAGAGAGAGGTAGCAGAAGCTTTTTGACCTCTCCTCTGTCCAGAATAAACGACAAACAGGGAAGAAGTTTGGCGAAAATCTTTAGTTGCCTGCAAGTAGAACTTGAGGGCACGAACTACATCCAGATTGTGTAGAAGACGTTCCTTCTTTGAAGAAGGATTTGGACACAAGGATGGAACAACAATCTCTTGATTGATATTCCTGTTAGTGACTACCTTAGGTAAGAACCCAGGTTTAGTACGCAGAACTACCTTGTCTGAGTGAAAAATCAGATAAGGAGAATCACAATGTAAGGCTGATAACTCAGAGACTCTTCGAGCCGAGGAAATAGCCATTAAAAACAGAACTTTCCAAGATAACAATTTTATATCAATGGAATGAAGGGGTTCAAACGGAACTCCCTGTAAAACGTTAAGAACTAAGTTTAAACTCCATGGCGGAGCAACAGCTTTAAACACAGGCTTGATCCTAGCTAAAGCCTGACAAAAGGCCTGGACGTCTGGATTTTCTGACAGACGCCTGTGTAACAAGATGGACAGAGCTGAAATCTGTCCCTTTAAAGAACTAGCTGATAGACCCTTTTCTAAACCTTCTTGTAGAAAGGACAATATCCTAGCGATCCTAACCTTACTCCAAGAGTAACCTTTGGATTCGCACCAGTATAGGTATTTACGCCATATTTTATGGTAAATCCTTCTGGTAACAGGCTTCCTAGCCTGTATCAGGGTATCAATAACCGACTCAGAAAAACCACGTTTTGATAAAATCAAGCGTTCAATTTCCAAGCAGTCAGCTTCAGAGAAGTTAGATTTTGATGTTTGAATGGACCCTGTATCAGAAGGTCCTGTCTTAGAGGTAGAGACCAAGGCGGACAGGATGACATGTCCACTAGATCTGCATACCAAGTCCTGCGTGGCCATGCAGGCGCTATTAGAATTACTGATGCTCTCTCCTGTTTGATTTTGGCAATCAATCGAGGAAGCAGCGGGAAGGGTGGAAACACATAAGCCATCCCGAAGTTCCAAGGTGCTGTCAAAGCATCTATCAGAACTGCTTCCGGATCCCTGGATCTGGACCCGTAGCGAGGAAGTTTGGCGTTCTGGCGAGACGCCATGAGATCTATCTCTGGTTTGCCCCAACGCCGAAGTATTTGGGCAAAGACCTCCGGATGAAGTTCCCACTCCCCCGGATGAAAAGTCTGGCGACTCAAGAAATCCGCCTCCCAGTTCTCCACTCCCGGGATGTGGATTGCTGACAGGTGGCAAGAGTGAGACTCTGCCCAGCGAATTATCTTTGATACTTCCATCATTGCTAGGGAGCTTCTTGTCCCTCCCTGATGGTTGATGTAAGCTACAGTCGTGATGTTGTCCGACTGAAACCTGATGAACCCCCGAGTTGTTAACTGGGGCCAAGCCAGAAGGGCATTGAGAACCGCTCTCAATTCCAGAATGTTTATTGGCAGGAGACTCTCCTCCTGATTCCATAGTCCCTGAGCCTTCAGAGAATTCCAGACAGCGCCCCAACCTAGTAGGCTGGCGTCTGTTGTTACAATTGTCCAGTCTGGCCTGCTGAATGGCATCCCCCTGGACAGGTGTGGCCGATAAAGCCACCATAGAAGAGAATTTCTGGTCTCTTGATTTAGATTCAGAGTAGGGGACAAATCTGAATAATCCCCGTTCCACTGACTTAGCATGCATAATTGCAGCGGTCTGAGATGTAGGCGTGCAAAAGGTACTATGTCCATTGCCGCTACCATTAAGCCGATCACCTCCATGCATTGAGCTACTGACGGGTGTTGAATGGAATGAAGGACACGGCATGCATTTTGAAGCTTTGTTAACCTGTCTTCTGTCAGGTAAATCTTCATTTCTACAGAATCTATAAGAGTCCCCAAGAATGGAACTCTTGTGAGAGGAAAGAGAGAACTCTTCTTTTCGTTCACTTTCCATCCATGCGACCTTAGAAATGCCAGAACTAACTCTGTATGAGACTTGGCAGTTTGAAAGCTTGAAGCTTGTATTAGAATGTCGTCTAGGTACGGAGCTACCGAAATCCCTCGCGGTCTTAGTACCGCCAGAAGGGCACCCAGAACCTTTGTGAAGATTCTTGGAGCCGTAGCCAATCCGAATGGAAGAGCTACAAACTGGTAGTGCCTGTCTAAGAAGGCAAACCTTAGATACCGGTGATGATCTTTGTGGATCGGAATGTGAAGGTAAGCATCCTTTAAATCCACAGTGGTCATGTACTGACCCTCTTGGATCATGGGTAAAATTGTCCGAATAGTTTCCATTTTGAACGATGGAACTCTTAGGAATTTGTTTAGAATCTTTAAATCTAAGATTGGCCTGAAAGTTCCCTCTTTTTTGGGAACCACAAACAGGTTTGAGTAGAACCCTTGTCCTTGTTCCGACCGCGGAACCGGATGGATCACTCCCATTAATAACAGATCTTGTACGCAGCGTAGAAACGCTTCTTTCTTTATCTGGTTTGTTGACAACCTTGACAGATGAAATCTCCCTCTTGGGGGAGATAATTTGAAGTCTAGAAGGTATCCCTGAGATATGATCTCTAGTGCCCAGGGATCCTGAACATCTCTTGCCCAGGCCTGGGCGAAGAGAGAGAGTCTGCCCCCCACTAGATCCGGTCCCGGATCGGGGGCTCTCGGTTCATGCTGTCTTTGGGGCAGCAGCAGGTTTCCTGGCCTGCTTGCTCTTGTTCCAGGCCTGGTTAGGCTTCCAGCCTTGCCTGTAACGAGCAACAGCTCCTTCCTGTTTTGGTGCAGTGGAGGTTGATGCTGCTCCTGTTTTGAAATTCCGAAAGGGACGAAAATTAGACTGTCTAGCCTTAGCTTTGGCTTTGTCTTGGGGTAGGGCGTGGCCCTTACCTCCTGTAATGTCAGCGATAATTTCTTTCAAACCGGGCCCAAATAAAGACTGCCCCTTGAAAGGTATATTAAGTAATTTGGACTTAGAAGTAACATCTGCTGACCAGGATTTTAGCCACAGCGCCCTACGTGCCTGTATGGCGAATCCTGAGTTCTTAGCCGTAAGTTTGGTTAAATGTACTACGGCCTCCGAAATGAAAGAATTAGCTAGTTTAAGGACTCTAAGCCTGTCCGTAATGTCGTCTAGCGTAGATGAACTAAGGTTCTCTTCCAGCGACTCAATCCAAAATGCTGCCGCAGCCGTAATCGGCGCGATACATGCAAGGGGTTGCAATATAAAACCTTGTTGAACAAACATTTTCTTAAGGTAACCCTCTAATTTTTTATCCATTGGATCTGAGAAAGCACAGCTATCCTCTACCGGGATAGTGGTACGCTTAGCTAAAGTAGAAACTGCTCCCTCCACCTTGGGGACCGTTTGCCATAAGTCCCGAGTGGTGGCGTCTATTGGAAACATCTTTCTAAATATTGGAGGGGGAGAGAACGGCACACCGGGTCTATCCCACTCCTTAGTAACAATTTCAGTTAGTCTCTTAGGTATAGGAAAAACTTCAGTACTCGCCGGTACCGCAAAGTATTTATCCAACCTGCACAGTTTCTCTGGTATTGCAACGGTGTTACAATCGTTGAGAGCTGCTAAGACCTCCCCTAGTAATACACGGAGGTTCTCCAATTTAAATTTAAAATTTGAAATATCTGAGTCCAATCTGTTTGGATCAGAACCGTCACCCACAGAATGAAGCTCTCCGTCCTCATGCTCTGCGAGCTGTGACGCAGTATCAGACATGGCCCTAGCATTGTCAGCGCACTCTGTTCTCACCCCAGAGTGATCACGCTTGCCTCTTAGTTCTGGTAATTTAGACAAAACTTCAGTCATAACAGTAGCCATATCTTGTAATGTTATCTGTAATGGCCGCCCAGATGTACTAGGCGCCATAATATCACGCACCTCCCGGGCGGGAGATGCAGGTACTGCCGCGTGAGGCGAGTTAGTCGGCATAACTCTCCCCTCGCTGTTTGGTGAAATTTGTTCACATTGTACAGATTGACTTTTATTTAAAGTAGCATCAATACAGTTAGTACATAAATTTCTATTGGGCTCCACCTTGGCATTGGAACAAATGACACAGATATCTTCCTCTGAGTCAGACATGTTTAACACACTAGCAAAAAACTTACAACTTGGTTATAATCTTTTTTAGCAAAAACGTACTGTGCCTCAAAGAGGTACTAAACGATTAAATGACAGTTGAATAATGAACTGAAAAACAGTTATAGCATCAAACTTTAAAACAACACAACTTTTAGCAAAGGTTTGTTCCCATTAGTAAAATAACAATAATTAAATTTGACATAAAAAATACAAAGCAACGTTTTTATTCACAGTCACTATAAGAATTCTCACAGCTCTGCTGAGAGAATTTACCTCCCTTCAAAGAAGTTTGAAGACCCCTGAGATCTGTCAGAGATGAACCGGATCATGCAGGAAATATAAAAGTAACTGACTGGAATTTTTTGATGCGTAGCAAAGAGCGCCAAAAACGGCCCCTCCCTCTCCCACACAGCAGTGAAGAGAAACGAAACTGTCACAAATAAAAGCAAAAAAGGCTGCCAAGTGGAAAATAATGCCCAAATATTTATTCACACAGTACCTCAGCAATGTAAACGATTCTACATTCCAGCAAAAACGTTTAACATGATAAATAGTTATTAAAAGGATTAGTGACCTTTAACAGAGTAGTTCCGGTGAAATACCATCCCCAGAATACTGAAGTGTATACATACATGTCATTTTAACGGTATGGCAGGATTTTCTCATCAATTCCATTCAGAAAATAAAAACTGCTACATACCTCAATGCAGATTCATCTGCCCGCTGTCCCCTGATCTGAAGCCTTTACCTCCCTCAGATGGCCGAGAACAGCAATATGATCTTAACAACTCCGGTTAAAATCATAGTAAAAAACTCTGGCAGATTCTTCCTCAAACTCTGCCAGAGAAGTAATAACACGCTCCGGTGCTATTGTAAAATAACAAACTTTTGATTGAAGTCATAAAAACTAAGTATAATCACCATAGTCCTCTCACACATCCTATCTAGTCGTTGGGTGCAAGAGAATGACTGGGACTGACGTAGAGGGGGGGAGCTATATGCAGCTCTGCTGGGTGAATCCTCTTGCATTTCCTGTTGGGGAGGAGTTATATCCCAGAAGTAATGATGACCCGTGGACTGATCACACATAACAGAAGAAAATGCTATTTTCGGCAGAAACTTTCTGCGACCGAAATTTCGGTGCATGCCTAATTTATATACACACACACACATATATATATTTAAATACACACACACCTATATATATATACACACACACACACATACATATTTATATACACACACATATATATTTAAATAAACACACACACACACACATATATTTATACACACACACGCACACACATATATTTATATATACACACATATATATTTAAATACACACACACACACACCTATATATACACACACACACATACATATTTATATATACACACATATATATTTAAATAAACGCACACACACATATATTTATACACACACACACACACATATATTTATATATACACACACATATATATTTATATACACACACACATATATATTTATATACAATGAGGAAAAAGGAAATGCTGAGTCTCTCAGTAGGTCGAAAAGAGTTTATTCAGGAGCAGGCTTCTACTAGGAACACAAGGTAAGCTCCTATCTGTATATATATTATACATTATATATATTATATATATATTTATATAAACACACACATATATATATATATATATATATATATACACACACACATATATATTTAAATACACACACACATACATATACACACACACACATATATATATATATATATATATATATATATTTATATACACACACATACAAATACACATTTATATACAGACACATATATTTATATACACACACACATATATATTTAAATACACACACACATATATTTATATATACACAAACATATATATTTATATACACACACATATATATTTAAATTCACACACATACACATATATATATATATATATATGCACACACACACACACACACACACACATATATATTTAAATATACACACACACACACACACACATATATATATATATATATATTTATATACACACACATATATATTTATATATACACGCACACACATATATTTATATACACACACATATATATTTATATATACAAGCACACACACATATATTTATATACACACACATATATATTTATATATACACGCACACACACATATATTTATATACACACACATATATATTTAAATACACACATATATATTTATACACACACACACACATATATATGTAAACACACACACAATACAGGGGTTTAAAAAGTTGCCCAAGAGCTAGTGGTCCCATGAAATTTCTTAGTGGTCCGACTTTTTTTTAACTCTAAATTTTCACAGTGTCATACGTAAACTTGTATTACGCCGTTAATACTCTTCTAATATACATTTTTTATTACAAATTAAACACTCTTTGTATACAATTATACACTCATAAATATTTTAAACTTATTCTCATACCTAAAAAGAGAATATTCTTGTTCACATGGCAGCAAGCTGAGGCAGGAATAATTGCACACATACATATATAGCCAGGGATATACACACACTCAGATACATACGCGCGCACACACACACAAACATCTCTCACACAAGCTCTCTTTTACACACTCACACAAACTAACTCTCACACACTCTTACAAATAAGACTCACACACACTTTTAAACACTCTGTCACACGGGTTCTCTCACATATAGGGGTATATTTATCAATGTGTGAGCGGACATGATACGAAGTAGCGTATCATGTCCGCTGCACATCGATAAATGCCAACAGCATACGCTGTCGGCATTTATCATCGCACCAGCAGTTCTTGTGAACTGCTGGTGCAATGCCGCCCTCTGCAGATTCATGGCCAATTGGCCGCTAGCAGGGGGTGTCAATCAACCCGATCGTATTCGATCGGGTTGATTTCTGTCCGCGGCCTCAGAGCAGGCGGACAAGTTATGGAGTAGCGGTCTTTAGATAAATATGCCCCTTAGTCTCACTTTCACACACACACATCCTATTGCTCCCTCTCTCATATTCTCACTAACACTCACACAAACACACACAATTGTTTTGCTATGGAGGTGGCACATTTATTACTATAGCACCCCTACTTCTTAAAGGCACTAACAGCCAGACCTTTACAAGGTAGTTTTTTTTACATATCCTACGCTACAGCAGGACAAGGAGAATGATAAATAAGAAAAGTAGGAATAAGTAAATATGATACCCTCTGACATCTCCACTGTGCAGCTAGGGTACTAGCTAAGGTTGCAAAAAAAACCCCAAAAAACCTAAGGCCTAGATTTGGAGTTTGGCGGTAGAAGGGCTGTTAATGC
This sequence comes from Bombina bombina, assembly GCF_027579735.1. Taxonomy (NCBI): domain Eukaryota; kingdom Metazoa; phylum Chordata; class Amphibia; order Anura; family Bombinatoridae; genus Bombina; species Bombina bombina. The sequence goes on from NC_069503.1 coordinate 134,205,087, forward strand.
TCCGTGGGTTTTTTTCTGGCCGCACCATAAAATTAACTCTGGTATCGAGAGTTCAAACAAATGCTGCGTTAGGCTTCAAAAAAGGAGCGTAGAGCATTTTTACCGCAAATGCAACTCTCGATACCAGAGTTGCTTACGGACGCGGCCAGCCTCAAAAACGTGCTCGTGCATGATTCTCCCATAGGAAACAATGGGACTGTTTGAGCTGAAAAAAAACCTAACACCTGCAAAAAAGCAGCGTTCAGCTCCTAACGCAGCCCCATTGTTTCCTATGGGGAAACACTTCCTACGTCTGCACCTAACACTCTAACATGTACCCCGAGTCTAAACACCCCTAACCTTACACTTATTAACCCCTATTCTGCCGCCCCCGCTATCGCTGACCCCTGCATATTTTTTTTAACCCCTAATCTGCCGCTCCGTTAACCGCCGCAACCTACGTTATCCCTATGTACCCCTAATCTGCTGCCCCTAACACCGCCGACCCCTATATTATATTTATTAACCCCTAATCTGCCCCCCTCAACGTCGCCGACACCTGCCTACACTTATTAACCCCTAATCTGCCGAGCGGACCTGAGCGCTACTATAATAAAGTTATTAACCCCTAATCCGCCTCACTAACCCTATCATAAATAGTATTAACCCCTAATCTGCCCTCCCTAACATCGCCGACACCTACCTTCAATTATTAACCCCTAATCTGCCGAGCGGACCTCACCGCTATTCTAATAAATGTATTAACCCCTAAAGCTAAGTCTAACCCTAACACTAACACCCCCCTAACTTAAATATAATTTACATCTAATGAAATAAATTAACTCTTATTAAATAACTTATTCCTATTTAAAGCTAAATACTTACCTGTAAAATAAATCCTAATATAGCTACAATATAAATTATAATTATATTATAGCTATTTTAGGATTAATATTTATTTTACAGGCAACTTTGTAATTATTTTAACCAGGTACAATAGCTATTAAATAGTTAAGAACTATTTAATAGTTACCTAGTTAAAATAATAACAAATTTACCTGTAAAATAAATCCTAACCTAAGATATAATTAAACCTAACACTACCCTATCAATACATTAATTAAATAAACTACCTACAATTACCTACAATTAACCTAACACTACACTATCAATAAATTAATTAAACACAATTCCTACAAATAAATACAATTAAAAAACTAGCTAAAGTACAAAAAATAAAAAAGAACTAAGTTACAAAAAATAAAAAAATATTTACAAACATAAGAAAAATATTACAACAATTTTAAACTAATTACACCTACTCTAAGCCCCCTAATAAAATAACAAAGCCCCCCAAAATAAAAAATTCCCTACCCTATTCTAAATTAAAAAAGTTACAAGCTCTTTTACCTTACCAGCCCTGAACAGGGCCCTTTGCGGGGCATGCCCCAAGAATTTCAGCTCTTTTGCCTGTAAAAAAAAACATACCATACCCCCCCCCAACATTACAACCCACCACCCACATACCCCTAATCTAACCCAAACCCCCCTTAAAGAAACCTAACACTAAGCCCCTGAAGATCTTCCTACCTTGTCTTCACCATCCAGGTATCACCGATCCGTCCTGCTCCAACATCTTCATCCAACCCAAGCGGGGGTTGGCGATCCATCATCCGGTGGCTGAAGAGGTCCAGAAGAGGCTCCAAAGTCTTCCTCCTATCCGGCAAGAAGAGGACATCCGGACCGGCAAACATCTTCTCCAAGCGGCATCTTCGATCTTCTTCCATCCGGTGCGGAGCGGGTCCATCTTGAAGCAGGCGACGCGGATCCATCCTCTTCTTCCGTTGTCTCCCGACGAATGACGGTTCCTTTAAGGGACGTCATCCAAGATGGCGTCCCTCGAATTCCGATTGGCTGATAGGATTCTATCAGCCAATCGGAATTAAGGTAGGAATTTTCTGATTGGCTGATGGAATCAGCCAATCAGAATCAAGTTCAATCCGATTGGCTGATCCAATCAGCCAATCAGATTGAGCTCGCATTCTATTGGCTGATCGGAACAGCCAATAGAATGCGAGCTCAATCTGATTGGCTGATTGGATCAGCCAATCGGATTGAACTTGATTCTGATTGGCTGATTCCATCAGCCAATCAGAAAATTCCTACCTTAATTCCGATTGGCTGATAGAATCCTATCAGCCAATCGGAATTCGAGGGACGCCATCTTGGATGACGTCCCTTAAAGGAACCGTCATTCGTCGGGAGACAACGGAAGAAGAGGATGGATCCGCGTCGCCTGCTTCAAGATGGACCCGCTCCGCACCGGATGGAAGAAGATCGAAGATGCCGCTTGGAGAAGATGTTTGCCGGTCCGGATGTCCTCTTCTTGCCGGATAGGAGGAAGACTTTGGAGCCTCTTCTGGACCTCTTCAGCCACCGGATGATGGATCGCCAACCCCCGCTTGGGTTGGATGAAGATGTTGGAGCCAGGACGGATCGGTGATACCTGGATGGTGAAGACAAGGTAGGAAGATCTTCAGGGGCTTAGTGTTAGGTTTCTTTAAGGGGGGTTTGGGTTAGATTAGGGGTATGTGGGTGGTGGGTTGTAATGTTGGGGGGGGGTATGGTATGTTTTTTTTTACAGGCAAAAGAGCTGAAATTCTTGGGGCATGCCCTGCAAAGGGCCCTGTTCAGGGCTGGTAAGGTAAAAGAGCTTGTAACTTTTTTAATTTAGAATAGGGTAGGGAATTTTTTATTTTGGGGGGCTTTGTTATTTTATTAGGGGGCTTAGAGTAGGTGTAATTAGTTTAAAATTGTTGTAATATTTTTCTTATGTTTGTAAATATTTTTTTATTTTTTGTAACTTAGTTCTTTTTTATTTTTTGTACTTTAGCTAGTTTATTTAATTGTATTTATTTGTAGGAATTGTGTTTAATTAATTTATTGATAGTGTAGTGTTAGGTTAATTGTAGGTAATTGTAGGTAGTTTATTTAATTAATGTATTGATAGGGTAGTGTTAGGTTTAATTATATCTTAGGTTAGGATTTATTTTACAGGTAAATTTGTTATTATTTTAACTAGGTAACTATTAAATAGTTCTTAACTATTTAATAGCTATTGTACCTGTTTAAAATAATTACAAAGTTGCCTGTAAAATAAATATTAATCCTAAAATAGCTATAATATAATTATAATTTATATTGTAGCTATATTAGGATTTATTTTACAGGTAAGTATTTAGCTTTAAATAGGAATCATTTATTTAATAAGAGTTAATTTATTTCGTTAGATGTAAATTATATTTAAGTTAGGGGGGTGTTAGTGTTAGGGTTAGACTTAGCTTTAGGGGTTAATCCATTTATTATAGTAGCGATGAGCTCCGGTCGTCAGATTAGGGGTTAATAATTGAAGGTAGGTGTCGGCGATGTTAGGGAGGGCAGATTAGGGGTTAATACTATTTATGATAGGGTTAGTGAGGCGGGTTAGGGGTTAATAACTTTATTATAGTAGCGGTGCGGTCCGCTCGGCAGATTAGGGGTTAATAAGTGTAGGCAGGTGTCGGCGACGTTGAGGGGGGCAGATTAGGGGTTAATAAATATAATATAGGGTTCGGCGGTGTTAGGGGCAGCAGATTAGGGGTACATAGGGATAACGTAGGTGGCGGCGCTTTGCGGTCGGAAGATTAGGGGTTAATTATTTTAAGTAGCTGGCGGCGACGTTGTGGGGGGCAGGTTAGGGGTTAATAAATGTAATACAGGGGTCGGCGGGGTTAGGGGCAGCAGATTAGGGGTACATAAGTATAACGTAGGTGGCGGTCGGCAGATTAGGGGTTAAAATATTTTAATTGAGTGGCGGCGATGTGGGGGGAGCTCGGTTTAGGGGTACATAGGTAGTTTATGGGTGTTAGTGTACTTATGTACCCCTAATCTGCACAGTAGTTAAGAGCTTTATAAACCGGCGTTAGCCCAGAAAGCTCTTAACTCCTGCTATTTTCAGGCGGCTGGAGGTTTGTCGTTAGAGCTCTAACGCTCACTTCAGAAACGACTCTAAATACCGGCGTTAGGAAGATCCCATTGAAAAGATAGGATACGCAAATGGCGTAGGGGGATCTGCGGTATGGAAAAGTCGCGGCTGAAAAGTGAGCGTTAGACCCTTTAATCACTGACTCCAAATACCAGCGGGCGGCCAAAACCAGCGTTAGGAGCCTCTAACGCTGGTTTTGACGGCTACCGCCGAACTCCAAATCTAGGCCTAAGACATTAAAGTGTAGAACCCACCTCTACTATAGACAAACTTTTAACCATCATCTTTTTCAGGCAATGCATATTTTATACGGACCAGATTAGGGGATTCATTCTGCATGTAACATTAAAGACACTTTATCCCCCTATCATTTGGGAATATTGAGAAGTGCAGTGTTACTGGGAGCAAAGTGCAACAGCCTCTACAATGACTTTATTTGTTATTTAAAAATTGTTGTGTGGGGCAGTATTAGAAAAAGTAGTAGTAACATAATATGAGAAAAACATAATTTAAAATGGTTCCAGCAGCATATAAATGTAACCACGTTTTAATAAATTGCAGCTTATGCTGTATAAAATACATATACAAACTAAAACAAATATTTTCTGTTGACCACTTAACTTATAAAGTGTGCACAAATGCTGAGAGTTTACCCTTTTACCACCCATCCTGACTGACTTGCTTATCATTCAGCCAGAGTGGAGTAGCTGTACAATAATGTAAAGTTTATTTGAAATATTACAGGGCATTATTTATTTTTACATAATTAAAAAAAAACTTAAATTATATATGTTTTGCTGGCACATCATTTTTGTTGCCAGTATATATATAAAAAATCAACATGGCTTAGCCTGTCAGAAATATAGGGGGAATCTTCTGTTTTTAAGGCACTTTCTACATGATGTGGATTGTTTTAACATGTTAAGCATTTTCATATTTTAAGAAAACAGAAATCTACATGTTGAGAATAGCAGAATATTTTTCTAAGTCGTCCCAAGAAATTTCAAGGTCATCCAGGACCACTGGACCACTGGGTTTTTCAACCCCTGTATATATATATATATATATATATATATATATATATATATATATATATATTTCACCATACCTATGTTGTATGATGAACCAGAAAAAAAACACAATTTTCCAGAGGTTTTTACAGCAAACTCAAGCAAAATGATACATTACATTGTAATGTTATTATTATTGTATGTGTGCTTAAACTTTCTGTTGCATGTAAGAGGTACTACGTTTTTTTTAATTTTATGTCATTGGTCCTCAAGAAGATCTTTTTATTTAATTTGGTGGGTCACTGAGTAGATCAGCAATGCAATACTGGCAGCTAATTACATAAAATTAAGCTGCTCAGGTTTCATATATCAAGTACAAGTTGAAATAACATGCAGGTTTGTGCTCAATAGAGAAAGGTGATACAATGTATATATGAGCCAAATGACGTGTACAATACCATACAATCACAAACAGTGAGCCCAGTATAAACACCTGAGTAAAGCAAGGCCACCTAGCTGCTGATTGGTGATTGGTGGCTGCACATATATACCTTTGTCATTGGCTCACTTAATGTGCTCAACTAGCACTTAGTATTGCATTGCTGCTCCTTCAACAAAGGACACCATGATAATGAAGCTAATAAGATAATAGAAGTACATTTGAAAAGTTAAAAACTGTATTCTCTAAATCATGAAATTAATGTTTAGGGTTTTCGTGTCCCTTTAATCCTTAGGGTCAGATGATCAGACATTTTTCAGTATAGAGAGAAATTACGCTAAATCTTTTTTTGAGCATTAGATTGTGATGTGTCTTCTCCTCATCCAGTAGCTAAATAGTGAGATAAACAGTAAACAATCTACAATTTGCTTTCTTACCTCTGAGACCTCGCTGCAATAATGAGATGTTTTTAGATAATCTCGCTAGACCAGAGACCTTTATAGGATCAGGCCCTTGAACAAGTCTGCTTTAACAATATCTAAATTTTGTTTCCGCTGTGACACCTTCCTAACATGCAAAAAATAAACTATCTGCAGTAAGACACCAGATATCTAAACACAGATGCTGAATTTCACTGTAGAACGTAAAGAAATACACAACACTTTGGTTTTAGATTATTTTTCCACGTTTCGCTGTGTATGTCTGATTTGCATACTGTTTCTTTCTCGCTTAATAAAACAAAGAAAACGGCGTCATTTTGTAGTTAAACAAACTGCAGATGATGTGTCAAAGGACAAATCTGATTAAATTGATTGGTATTCTATCTCCGCTATATATGTTACTGCATAATTACCCTCACACCCTCTGCTATGGGTATGCTCATTAACTGCATGTCAGTTTAACTCGTCTGCTGCCAATAAGGTCGCCACTGGACGTGCTAATTAGCAGAGCTCAGAAACTAAAGCTGCTATTACTGATGTTAAATGATCATTTATTTCCAATCAGTTTCCCAAACACTTAGAAGCAATTTTTCCATAACAGATCATTTATTTATATATTTACTTTATTTCTTGACTTAATACTGTCCCCACACGTAAAATACCAGTTAGGTGGTAACAGAGGCGGACCAAGGGCCCTGAATGTAGGAAGCCTCGTCAGTGGCATCTCCAAGGCTACTGGTGTGCTGCCCATTCTCCCAATCACAGCCGTTAAATGACTGAGCTGCTCTAGTGGTTGTGTCTGTAAGCGGGCAACATCGGGTATAAGACCGCACACACAATGAGTGCCTACAGAGTGAGCGCCCTTCCACTGTTGAAGGATTAGTTAGCTGCACTAGTGGTTGTGGTGTGCGGCGGGCAGCAGATGATCAGGAGATAGCACTGTGCTGGGACCTGGACTAGCAGTAACTAAGCAGTTAAGTATGGGTTCTGGCATTGGAGTGTGGGCCCAGTCATAGGTTTGAAGTAGGGGCCCTGCCCCTGGTGTGGGGGTCAGTTGTTTTGGGAGGCTTAGAGTGTGAGGTCTGGTTCTTGAGGTTGGGTGGCCCTAGGAGGTCTGTCACTGTGGAGTCCCTGGACTATGAGGGCGGGCCCTTGTGGAGACGGGGCACGGGCAGTGAGGGGCATAGTAGGCAGGGTGGGGCATAAGTGGTTGGTTGTGGGGGCCCTTCCCTAACTTTTGCCCGTGAGCCCTGCTATAAGTCCATCCCTGGGTTGTACTTGTAACCCTAGCTGTATGCCGCAGAAAAACAGTAATAACTTTTACTAGAAGCATTTTTGCTAATGGAAGTATATTGCAAATATGCTTCTATTTCACATTGAAATGCACCCATGCACATTTCAATTTTTATCTTTTTATCCCTTTCATTTGCAGGTGTGACATTTTTGAATGCATTAAAGGGCCACAATAGCTGAAAAATGACACTCTACTTTATTAGACTATCATTATAACTATTGCCCCTACACTACTGTGTGTTTAACCCCTTGTACCATCACTCTAATTTCTACATATGTATAATCATGGTAAGTAATAAAATAATTATATATAACTTTTTGGTAAAAAAAAAATGATTACAAGTCAATTGGAAACACCTATTCGTTTAGTTATTTTTCTATAATTGTGCACAAATCTGTACTGATTGTATATGAAGCCAAGAAAACTTAATAAACTTGTAACTATCTTGATATAAAAACATAAAATGTATTTACATTTGGAAGTGATTCACCAGCGCGCCAACCAACTCTCCCACACGACTCTCACTTGGAGGCTTCGTCCTGTGCAGGCAGAAGGCAATATCATCCTGTTTCTGGGTGTGAAGTACCACCAGCTGGTCCTGGGCGCTAGTGATGCTCAAGCCGGTGACCTGCGAGACAAGACATAAGGGTCATCATGTGGTTTAGAACTGAGCTGTAAATGGACATGTTTCGGAGATCTGAAGGCTCATGGGCAATTAAATGACCATTAAATATAGAATAGATACATTAAATACGGTAGCAATAACACTTACTCTGACTTTCATATTACCAGTAGATTTTTTTACTGAGAAATTTCAGATTGCTCAATTTTCCTGCCCTCTGTATCATGTGACAGCCATCAGCCAATTACAGAATCACATATGTATTACTGTAAACTCTTGCACATGCTCTGTAGGAGCTGGGATCTCAGAAAGTGTGCATATAAAAAAGACTGAGAACAAATCGAGAACGCATGTAAATTGGAAAATTGTCTTAAATTGCACATCTATCTATATCATGAATATTACATTTTGACTCTACTGTCCCTTTAAAGGCAACTTAATTCAATTTTTAAAGAACCCCCCCCCCAAACGATGGAGATACAAGGTGACTCATTACTTGTTCCTAAAATGAGAAGAGATTATGCTTCTTTAGTGCCAACTGGTCAGCTACTAAGGTTTTAATGGTGCTGCTATTTCCTTGAATGGTTTGCAGTTTGAGGTAATAAAGAACCCTATAGTGTGCACCTATCAAGCCTAAGGATGTTGGACACTGTAATTTAAATCTTCCAGGAATGAGCCAGTAACCAAAACTGCCTGGTATGTTTTAGAAATTTAAATAGGTGGTCTTTTGAGTGGAAGAGAAATATGAAGACTTCACCAGATACTAAGATCTAGGAGACGGCGATCTCATGTTTTAACAGTCCAGATTGTCCAGTGTTACAGTCACAAAGCTTAGACCTCATTTGCCATACTGTTGGCTTGTAAGCAGCTATTGGTTGGTAATAACCCCTATTCAGATACAGATTAGCTGTTAGATAAAATAGATTGCATTAATCATCTTTATCTATGAATATGTTGGCTCGTTACACAGGCTTCATAATGCTCTAAGAACAAAAGTCGTTTACACAACACAGTCTCCTGCCTCGGAATGAGTTTATTCCAAGGTGCACCTGCCCATTATCTTACATTAAAAGGACAATAAAGTCATTCATTTTCTTTATTGCATCTTGAGTAGCGAACTTATTTCTTTTTGCACAGTTGCTTTTGCATGAGGTTTTGTATGACAATCCACCAATAGAACTGCCAGCGTATTTATCAACCATCCAGCATGCATCCCACAGACCAGCCGTGCACAACATGCACTTCCTGTTTATACTCTTAGGGTTAGATTACGAGTGTTGGGTAAACTGTTGTGCGCGAGCGAAAAGTGGATTTTCGCATACTACAGGTTGAAAGTAAACACGTTTAGTCAAGTACAATTGGTATCCTTTATTGAAGTAGAGCATTGCTCTACTAGGGTCTAGCTGAACACATTGGATGAGACAGTGACAAGCAGCTAGCTCACAGTAGTGCATTGCTTATGAGCCTACCTATGTGTGCTTTTCACAATGGATACCAAGAGAACGAAGCAAATTAGATAAGAGAAGTACATTTTTTTAAAGTTGCATGTTCTTTCTGAATCATAAATGTTTAATTTTTACTTTACTGCCATTGCTTCCCTGTAAATCTATGTACACAGAATCAACCCATACTAAACTTCAAGAAGTTTATAGAATAGAAGATTGTTTGGAGTGGAATAGATCTGCACAAGGACCTAATTGTGAAGAGGGAGGGGCAAGCATTATAAATGAAATGTAATGTTATTGATTTTGTTAAATAAAACTATTCAAATTGTTATTATTAAGGTAATCATTGTTCTCCTTCCAATAAAGTACAGCTGAAAAGTTGATGAAATATGAATGATTAACTTATTATTAAACTGGAGATAGTTCGCCACCCAATAATTTAATTATTTCAAATTTAATTAATTCAAATTATCTTTCTATGCATATCTAATGAGATATAACCAAATCAGTAATAGTCTGATATAACCAGAAAACAGTTATCACAAACCATACCCCATATACATCCCTCTGACAAGCACTGTACTCTGAGGGGAAACCGGGCCTCAATATAGACTTTAAATTGTGATTTAAAACATGATTTAAATAAATTCGATTGAAATCAAATGCAACCTGATGTAACTTAACGCCTTTTATTACAAATGGATACTACGCCTACTTTAGAGTGAAACTAAGAGATCAAGACGAACCATGGGATCCCTACAATGTTTGTTTTATTTGCGTAGAGGATCTAAGGAAGTGGTTGAAAGGCAAAAAGAAAGCACTCAGATTTAGAGAGCAAATGATATGGAGGGAGTCATTGTCTATCCAAATCAACCATCAGCTATAACACCTGTTCCTCACGGCCCTGAAATTCCAGCTCCGCTGCCACCAGAAACATTGGAAGATTCGCCTAGTAATGCAGGTTCAGTTGCTGATGATGAAGAGAAAAACAACAGGCGCAGCTTCACTGGCAAAAGACAAAGGGACTACTGAATCTTTTTACCAAAGTTAAGATGTAAATAAACAACTTGTATATTTTCTGGAAAATAAATATATTCAGAACTGACCACAAAATAGGTTTCATGTGGTAATTTTACACCACTAATTTAATTCAGTCTCATTATCCAACATAAATACATCCAGTTGTAAAAAAAACTGTATGTGATGGAGCAAATCTGAGGTAATTTTTGCATTCAGCGCCCCAAATTCATGTAAAATCACCATTTTTATAACCCTCAATATTGCAGGCCTGTGTAATCAGGCCCTTAGTTACAAAATGGCGACGCTCATTACTTTATACAAGCTTAAAGGGACAGTCTAGTCAAAAATTCAACTTTCATGATTCAAACATGCAATTTTAAACAACTTTCCAATTTACTTTTAGCTTTTGCCTTGTTCTCTTGGTATTCTTTGTTGAAAGATAAACCTAGGAAGGCTCATATGCTTGTCTAAGCCCTTGAAGGCCACTTCTTATCTCATTGCATTTTGAAAAATGTTCACAGCTAGATAGTGCTGGTTCATATGTGCCAGAAAGATAACATTGTGCTAACTCCCGTGGAGTTATTTATAAGTTAGCACTGATTGGCCAAAATGCAAGACTGTCACAAGAACTGAAATAAGGGGTCAGTCTGTAGAAGCTTAGATACAAGGTAATTACAGGGAGTGCAGAATTATTAGGCAAGTTGTATTTTTGAGGATTAATTTTATTATTGAACAACAACCATGTTCTCAATGAACCCAAAAAACTCATTAATATCAAAGCTGAATAGTTTTGGAAGTAGTTTTTAGTTTGTTTTTAGTTATAGCTATTTTAGGGGGATATCTGTGTGTGCAGGTGACTATTACTGTGCATAATTATTAGGCAACTTAACAAAAAACAAATATATACCCATTTCAATTATTTATTTTTACCAGTGCAACCAATATAACATCTCAACATTCACAAATATACATTTCTGACATTCAAAAACAAAACAAAAACAAATCAGTGACCAATATAGCCACCTTTCTTTGCAAGGACACTCAAAAGCCTGCCATCCATGGATTCTGTCAGTGTTTTGATCTGTTCACCATCAACATTGCGTGCAGCAGCAACCACAGCCTCCCAGACACTGTTCAGAGAGGTGTACTGTTTTCCCTCCTTGTAAATCTCACATTTGATGATGGACCACAGGTTCTCAATGGGGTTCAGATCAGGTGAACAAGGAGGCCATGTCATTAGATTTTCTTCTTTTATACCCTTTCTTGCCAGCCACGCTGTGGAGTACTTGGACGCGTGTGATGGAGCATTGTCCTGCATGAAAATCATGTTTTTCTTGAAGGATGCAGACTTCTTCCTGTACCACTGCTTGAAGAAGGTGTCTTCCAGAAACTGGCAGTAGGACTGGGAGTTGAGCTTGACTCCATCCTCAACCCGAAAAGGCCCCACAAGCTCATCTTTGATGATACCAGCCCAAACCAGTACTCCACCTCCACCTTGCTGGCGTCTGAGTCGGACTGGAGCTCTCTGCCCTTTACCAATCCAGCCACGGGCCCATCCATCTGGCCCATCAAGACTCACTCTCATTTCATCAGTCCATAAAACCTTAGAAAAATCAGTCTTGAGATATTTCTTGGCCCAGTCTTGACGTTTCAGCTTGTGTGTATTTTTCAGTGGTGGTCGTCTTTCAGCCTTTCTTACCTTGGCCATGTCTCTGAGTATTGCACACCTTGTGCTTTTGGGCACTCCAGTGATGTTGCAGCTCTGAAATATGGCCAAACTGGTGGCAAGTGGCATCTTGGCAGCTGCACGCTTGACTTTTCTCAGTTCATGGGCAGTTATTTTGAGCCTTGGTTTTTCCACACGCTTCTTGCGACCCTGTTGACTATTTTGAATGAAACGCTTGATTGTTCGATGATCACGCTTCAGAAGCTTTGCAATTTTAAGAGTGTTGCATCCCTCTGCAAGATATCTCACTATTTTTGACTTTTCTGAGCCTGTCAAGTCCTTCTTTTGACCCATTTTGCCAAAGGAAAGGAAGTTGCCTAATAATTATGCACACCTGATATAGGGTGTTGATGTCATTAGACCACACCCCTTCTCATTACAGAGATGCACATCACCTAATATGCTTAATTGGTAGTAGGCTTTCGAGCCTATACAGCTTGGAGTAAGACAACATGCATAAAGAGGATGATGTGGTCAAAATACTCATTTGCCTAATAATTCTGCACTCCCTGTAAATAGGTAAAAAGTATATTAATATATATAATATATATGTTGGTTGTGCAAAACTGGGGAATGGGTAATAAAATAATTATCTATCTTTTTAAACAATAACAATTCTGGAGTAGACTGTCCCTTTAAGAATTGGAAAGCCCACAATTCTTAAACTACAGGGAAAGGTAACAAAAATGAATAATTACACCACATTGCAGGTTTTTACTACATATTAAACATTTTGGGCTCCATTTATGAAGCTGGAGGTGCAGCCTTTGAGGTGCATGTGCACAAGAGGAGTCTAATCACCCTGGATTGATCCGCCCAGAGTGATTGACAACCCCTGCTGTTGTGCAATTGGTTGCGTGAAAGCAGGGGGGCGGGATTGCACAAGCAGTTGTGCGTACAGTCATAAATTCCACTAGCGCATGGGGCCCTATATATCATAATAACTTAGCAGCCCAGTGCAGTGATTTTCATGCTGTGATGGAGAATTTAGTGCCCTAGTGTCTATGCTTTGATATCCTGAACCTAGGGGCACTAGAAGAGTAGATCTGGCCCTCCACCTCTGTATTACTTACATACGTTGTAATAGTCAGTGTGATGGAGGAAAATATAATATGGCATTGCAGCTATAAAATGTAGCACAACACAAGTCAGCCACATAGAAAGTGTAGATGACTAAAATTCACACCTGCAGCAGAATCTAGTCCATCAGACTCCATCTTCCAAAGCCTAGAATGTTAAGCACATAGAAAACCCACACAGGGAGTGCCTAGCCCCTAGACCATCTGCTTGTGCAGCTCTCGTGTAAGATCACAAAGCAATAACAGCAGAATAAATAGATCAAACTGCTACAGAGCAGGGTTCTGCTTCCTTTAAGAAACAATCAGTAGCTATAGATAGACTCATTCTGTAATTGTCACAAAGTATAATTGTTTAATAAGCACTGTTTGCTATTACATTTCTACAAATGACACAGTGATTTGTATATGGGGGAGGGGGCACTGTATTGAACGTTGAAGAGACAGATGTTCTATGAATATTGGATAATTCTGCACTGGAGTGTTTTAGTAACGTTGTCCTTGACAATCAAGAGGAATGGTGAAATAAAAGAAATCTTGTGTCTGCCATTTCTAAATACCACAAAACAGCTAAATATAAACAAAACATTTAAAGGGAATGTTATGGAAATAAAATTTCAACATTTTATTTTTATTTAAAGAACATTAAAATAAATAACAAATTGCATAATCAACAAATGCATAATAAAAATAAAATGTAATTTCAAATAAGTAGTAGATTTCTGTCAAATTTCAGATACTTCAATTTTCCCTCCACCTGTATCATGTGACAGCCATCAGCCAATCACAAACATATACATATATACTATGAACTCAAGCTCAGTGGGAGCTGATGCCTCAGAAAGTGTGCATATAAAAAGACTGATCATTTTTTTAAATTGTGTGCTGTATCTGAGTGGTGGAAGTTTAATTTTGACTTTAGAGTCCCTTTAAAGGGCAGGACATGAAAGTTATTTTAAAATATATATATGATTTTTTTTGTTTAATTAATATACGGCCAGATTACAAGTTTTGCGGTAAGAGGGGTGCAGTGCTAATTTGCACGTTATTGTCACCGCTCACTTACATACAGCGCTGGTATTACAGGTTTTTACAAACCCGCCGTTATTAGGCAAGAAGTGAGCGTAGAGCAAACTTGTGCTCTATACTGCACTCCAATACCAGCGCTGCCTAAGTCAGCGGTGAGCTGGTTTTACGTGCTCGTGCACGATTTCCCAATAGACATCAATGGGGAGAGCCGGCTGAAAAAAAGTAAAAAGTCTAACACCTGCAAAAAAGCAGTGTAAAGCTCAGTAACACAGCCCCATTGATTCCTATGGGGAAACACATTTTATGTTTACACCTAACACCCTAACATGAACCCTGAGTCTAAACACCCCTAATCTTACACTTATTAACCCCTAATCTGCCGTCCCCGACATCGCCAACACCTACATTATATTTATTAACCCCTAGTCTGCTGCTCAGGACAACACCGCCACTATAATAAACATATTAACCCCTAAACTGCCGCACTCCCGCCTCGCAAACACTAGTTAAATATTATTAACCCCTAATCTGCCGCCCCTAACATCGCCGCCACCTACCTACATTTATTAACCCCTAATCTGCCGCCCCCAACGTCGCCGCCACTATACTAAAGTTATTAACCCCTTAATCTAAGTCTAACCCTAACCCTAACACCCCCTAACTTAAATATAATTAAAATAAATCTAAATAAAAATTACTATTAATAACTAAATAATTCCTATTTAAAAATAAATACTTACTTGTAAAATAAACCCTAAGCTAGCTACAATATAACTAATAGTTACATTGTAGCTATCTTAGGGTTTATTTTTATTTTACAGGCAAGTTTGTATTTATTTTAACTAGATAGAATAGTTACTAAATAATTGTTAACTATTTACTAACTATCTAGCTAAAATAAATACAAATTTACCTGTAAAATAAAGCCTAACCTAAGTTACACTAACACCTAACACTACACTACAATTAAATAAATTACCTAAATTAAATACAATTAAATAAATTAAATACAATTAGCAAAATTAAAAAAAAACAACACTAAATTACAGAAAATAAAAAAACAAATTACAAGATATTTAAACTAATTACACCTAAACTAAACTACCAATAGCCCTTAAAAGGGCCTTTTGCGGGGCATTGCCCCAAAGAAATTAGCTCTTTTACCTGAAAAAAAAATACAAACAATCCCCCAACAGTAAAACCCACCACCCACACAACCAACCCCCCAATAGAATGCGAGCTCAATCCTATTGGCTGATTGGATCAGCCAATAGTATTGAAGTTCAATCCTATTGGCTGATTGCATCAGCAAATAGGATTTTTTCAACCTTAATTCCGATTTGCTGATAGAATTCTATCATCCAATCGGAATCTAAGGGATGCCATCTTGGATGACGTCAATTAAATGAACCTTCATTCGTCGGGTAGTCGTTGGAAGAAAAGGATGCTCCGCGTCGGATGTCTTGAAGATGGACCCGCTCCGCGCTGGATGGATGAAGATAGAAGATGCCGTCTGGATGAAGACTTCTCCCGGCTTCGTTGAGGACTTCTCCCGGCTTCGTTGAGGATGGATGTCGGATCTTCAAAAACTGTAAGATGATCTTCAGGGGTTAGTGTTAGGTTTTTTAAGGGTTTATTGTGTGGGTTTTATTTTTAGGTTAGGGCTTTGGGCCGCAATAGAGCTAAATGCTCTTTTAAGGGCAATGCCCATCCAAATGCCCTTTTCAGGGCAATGGGGAGCTTAGGTTTTTTTAGTTAAAGGGCCAGTAACCCCACCAAATAAGGTTATATAATAATGCACACAGTGCAGAATTATATAACATTAGCCTAGTGCCACGTTTCTAAAGCAGAGTATAGCAAAGATATTTACCTACGATAATCTATTTTTCAGAACGCCGCTCCTGGCTCTACTGAGCGGGTCTGTTTTTTACCTAAGCGCATCGGGCACGCTGTCTAGTCACATTAAACTGAATGTGCTCGCTCCCGCTCGGGTATGGTAGCGAGAGCGATCTACATTCATAACTACTTACTTTAGAATGCATTATGGATCTTGGAGGTAGAGGGTGTACCGCTCACTTTTTGGCCTCCCAGGACAAGCTCGTAATACCGGCGCTATGGAAGTCCCATAGAAAAAAGACTATACACAATTTGCATAAGTTGATTTGCGGTAAGGCCAAAAAAGTGTGCGGTGCCCCTAAATCTGCAAGACTTTTTTTTTTTGACAGATTTGAATTTAAGCCAATCAGTGCTGACTTATAAATAACTCCACGGGCGTGAGCACAATGTTATCCATATGGCACACACAAACTAGCATTGTCTAGCTGTGAAATTTTTCAAAATGCACTGAGATAAGAGGCTGCCTTCAAGGGCTTAGAAATTAGCATATCAGCCTACCTATGTTTAGCTTTCAACAAAGAATACCAAGAGAACAAAGCAAATGTGATGATGAAATTAAATTTGACAAGTTCTTTAAAATTGCATGCCCTATCTTAATAATGGAAGCTTATTTTTGACTAGACTGTCCCTTTAAAGATCTCTTGCTTTTATGTAAAAAGTTGTAGTTCATCCCACGTTCCCTAGATTGGCCAAAAAGCAAATTCTGTAACCTGGGTTTTCAAAATGCTGCAAACTACCTAAACCAGCTGTTTGTTTTGCAGCATTTGCTTTTTGGCTCCTCTTGGAAACACTGGATGAGGACATTGTATTTGCACAAAAACAAGATGTGTTAAATGCCCCCCTTAATACATGTGCATTGCAAATATGCTTATTATTATTATCAGTTATTTGTAGAGCGCCAGGTTCCGCAGCGCTAATAAAAAAGTAAATAGACTGGCGTGCAATTAAATTTCAGTTTGAATGTCCCTTTAATATAAACACATTTAGTTTGTCACAATAAGTACACAAAATAAGGCTATTTTATATTAATCACCTAATGCCAAATTCCTAACAAATACAATATGCTCCCAGTTCTGTTTACATTACATGCGCCCTCTAGTGGTCCTTAATATTAGACACACATTCTGCACTTTTCTCTGCTTGTATCCATGCTCTATACAGCAGATACTGTAAATGTATAAAATAACTCATGAGGGACAATGCTTTGTATAAGAAATCAAGAACCAAATGCACTTTAGATCCTCAGATGTTACAAACTGTTCTTCCCACAAAGAAGGAAAAGAAGTATGACTGCATCAAAGAACAATGATAAATATCACAGTGTGTTCTGCTGCATTAGTGCCCTCTACGGGTGCAGTTTCATTTCATTTATTTGTGTCAGTCACACTTTAGGGGCTTCTAGCCTTGTTCACATGAAGTACCACATTACATTTATTTATCTATTGGTGTCATGACACTAACTTTCACAAACTATGCAGTCTGTACATTTATTTAATAGTCACCCTATTTCCTCTCTTCCCCTGTCCCCCAATACATGAGCAAATTAATATAGCTAGCAGAGAACTGACAATAAGGGCATTTTTAACACTGACAAAAAATAGTGGAAGGGGTTAATACCATGTAATTAACTGTATCATTGACTCAAATGACATATGGCTTGATGGGACCAAACACATGTCTAACTTCCTTGTTTCTCTTGAGATGTATAGGGTTATGTATCTTTATTTAACAGTATATGGGACTTATGCAGTGATCTGTAATATCATTAAAGGGACAGTGTACACCAATTTTCATATAACTGCATGTAATAGACAGTACTATAAAGAAGAATATGCACAAATACTGATATAAAAATCCAGTGTAAAATCTTAAAAAAAACTCAATTAAAAGCTCCCAGTTTAGTACTGTTGATGAGGTTAGGCTGGGACACCCACTGAAATGGGCTGGGAAAGCAGAAGCAGGCCGATAACCCCCCCCCCCCCCTGCATATGAAAAGAGCCATTTTACAACCAGGAGTTTGTAGACATCAGTATACATCTAAAACATTGGGGCTTGGTTAGGAGTCTCAAAATAAGTACAATGTTATTTAAAAACAAGCAAAACTTTACATTTTTACAAAAACACCCCCAGATGGGCTATATTAATGGATAATCTACAAAACATTTATGCACATAAAAAATCTAGTGTACAATGTCCCTTTAAATGAATAAATGAAATCATTTATTTCATTTACCATAACTTTTTTTTTTCTAACATACCATGTTTATAAGATCATCAGTGCAGTACAACAGTATAAGGCCGCATTTAGTTCCTATTAATGAATTATCTTCAACTGTAAATAGTACATTTTTCCAGTTTAACATTTAACGCCCCTCTGCAGTTTACACTGACAAGATTTTCTCGATTTGTGCTTCCTAAATTTCTTCCACAATTTTTTATTTGGGTCTCCCATTAAAATCAGCGAGAAAAGCTTAAAAAGAATAAACACCACTTTTACACTGTACAAAGTATTATTTTACCCCTGTCATACCCTGTACAAAGAATTATTTTACCCCTGATTTACACTGTACAAAGTATCATTTTACCCCTGTCATACACTGTACAAACTAGCATTTTACCCCTGGCATACAGTGTACAAACTATCATTTCACCCCTGAAATATACTGTACACACTAGCATTTTACCCCTGTCATACAGTGTACAAACTATCATTTCACCCCTGAAATACACTGTACACACTAGCATTTTACCCCTGGCATACAGTGTATAAACTAGCGCCTAGATTACGAGTCTTGCGTTAGCCTTAAAAAGCAGCGTTGATAGGTCCCAACGCTGCTTTTTAACGCCCGCTGGTATTACGAGTCTGGCAGGTACAGGTGCACCGCTCACTTTTTTTCCGCGACTCGAGCATACCGCAAATCCACTTACGTAAATTGCGTATCCTATCTTTTTAATGGGATTTGCCTAACGCCGGTATTACGAGTCTTGAAAAAAGTGAGCGGTAGACCCTCTCCTGTCAAGACTCCTACCGCATTTAAAAGTCAGTAGTTAAAGGGACACTGTACCCAAATTTTTTCTTTTGTAATTCAGAAAGAGCATGCAATTTTAAGCAACTTTCTACATTTACTCCTATTATCAATTTTTCTTTGTTCTCTTGCTATCATTATTTGAAAAAGAAGGCATCTAAGCTTTTTTTTTGGTTTCAGTACTCTGGACAGCACTTTTTTATTGGTGGATGAATTTATTCACCAATCAGCAAGGACAACCCAGGTTGTTCACCAAAAATGGGCCGGCATCTAAACTTACATTCTTGCATTTCAAATAAAGATACCAAGAGAATGAAGAAAATGTGATAATAGGAGTAAATTAGAAAGTTGCTTAAAATTTCATGCTCCATCTGAATCACGAAAGAAAATTTTTGGGTACAGTGTCCCTTTAAGAGTTTTATGGGCTAACGCCGTAACATAAAACTAAAAACTAAAGTGATAAAAAGTATACTAACACCCATAAACTACCTATTAACCCCTAAACCGAGCCCCCCTCCCATATCACAAACACTTAAAGGGCCATAATACCCAAATGTTTAAACACTTGAAAGTGATGCAGCATAGCTGTAAAAAGCTGATTAGAAAATATCACCTGAACATCTCTATGTAAAAAAGAAAGATATTTTACCTCAAAAGTTCCTCAGTAGCCACCTCCCATTGTAAAGGATTTCTAAGCAGCATTTTAGTGTGTTTGTCCTGGGACATCTGAAGGGACTAGCATCGTGCACTCTCATATTATTTCACCAATCAGGTAAAGGAAGTTTGCTATGAAATCTCATGAGAGTTAAGTCAAATCTCATGAGATCACAGTAAGAGTTCATGCTGCTGATTGGCTGCTGTTCATTTCTTCATTTTTTTAAATTTTTTTTACCTGCAGCTGGGCTGCAGCTGAGTATAACTTTTTACACAGAACTTACTCTGCTGAGCTGAGGAAATTGTGAGGTAAAATATCTTCCTTTTTTACATAGTGATGCTCAGGTGATATTTTCCTGTCAGCTTTTTACAGTTATACTGCATCAGTTTCAAGTGATTTAGCATATGAGTATTATGTCCCTTTAAATACATTTTTTATGGGACTGTCCCAGGGTACGACCGATATGGTCAGAACTTTCATCCTTGTTGAGTACGATATTATCAGAAGACATTAATCTCTCCATGGCACAAGCCCTACTGAATGACTATATCCCAACATATAACTCAGCTATTAACACCTTTATAAAAACGCTTTGTACAGCTACTAGGATATGTGTAGCTAGGCACTGGAAGGTAGGGGTCCCGGCTTGGACTGAGATACTGGACAAAATTGAAGCTACATACTCCATGTCAGAGCAGGCCTCTCTGATTTTGGGGACAAGGGAAAGTTTCCAAAAAGTCTGGTTTTACTGGATTATGAGGGAGAAGAGGAGGGGAGAGTAGGATAGTAAGATGGGGGACTAGTAATATTTATAAGATAGGGTAAAAGGGGGGAAACTCGAGGCTAGGGGGCGGTAGTAGGATCACCCTCTCCAGCTCTGTTCGACAAAAATAACATTCTCTATTGCTTTAATTAGATACAGTTCACAACCACACCTTCTACATTAAGCACTGAATTATGTGTCAAAATTAGGCATAACCGATTGATAAGACAAACAAAGTTTTAACAGTTTAGAAATGTTTTTCTTAATTGTATATGTTTTTTTAGTTATTGTTCCCTTTTCCTTTTTTCTTATTTTCTCTTTGGTTCAATATTTTATTTTTTAAGTATTACTAACTACTTATGTGGTCATGAGTGCTAAGAGACGATTAGAAACCCGACCACAGAAGACAACAACTCCAAGTATATTGGTTTCCAATGATTTGTGATCACCTGGACTCAATAGCTGAGTGCTCCAGAGTACTGACTGATTTTGTGATGTACCGAATATGCATGTGAAATGGTACTGATGGATATTGTAACTATAATCACTTTTGTCTTTATCCTCCTGTTGTTGTATATTTCAGGTTGTAAAATGCTTATAATAATAATAATAAAAATTATTTCAACTAAATACATTTTTTAACCCCTAATCTGCCGATCGGACATTGTCACCACTTCAATAAATATATTAACCCCTAAACCGCCGCACTCCCGCCTCGCAAACATTAGTTACATTTTATTAACCCCTAATCTGCCGTCCTTAACATCGCCGACACCTACCTACATTTATTAACCCCTAATCTGCCGCCCCCCAACGTCGCCGCAACTATTTAAATGTATTTCCCCATAAACCTAAGTCTAACCCTAACCCTAACACCCCCCTAACTTAAATATAATTTAAAATAATCTAAATAAAATAACTACAATTTACTAAATTATTCCTATTTAAAACTAAATACTATAAAATAAACCATAAGATAGCTACAATATAACTAATAGTTACATTGTATCTATCTTAGGGTTTATGTTTATTTTACAGGCAACTTTGTATTTATTTTAACTAGGTAGAATAGTTATTAAATAGTTATTAACTATTTAATAACTTCCTAGCTAAAATAAAGACAAATTTACCTGTAAAATAAATCCTAACCTAAGTTACAATTACACCTAACACTACACTATCATTAAATAAATTACCTAAATTAACTACAATTAATTACAATTAAATTAAATAAACTAAATCACGAAAAAAAAACCCCACTAAATTACAGAAAAAAATAAAATAATTACAATTTTTTAAAACTAATTATACCTAATCTAATCCCCCTAATAAAATAAAAAAGCCCCCCAAAATAATAAAAATCCCTACCCTATACTAAATTACAAATAGCTTTTTTTTTTTTAAAGCTCTTTTACCTGTAAAAAAAAAGACAATACCCCCCCACAACATTACAACCCACCACCCACACACACAACCCTGCTCTAAAACCCACCCAATCTCCCCTTAATAAAACCTAACACTACCCCCTTGAAGATCACCCTACCTTGAGACGTCTTCACCCAACCGGGCAGAAGTGGTCCTCCAGACTGTCCGAACTCTTCATCCTATCCGGGCAGAAGAGGTCCTCCAGACGGGCAGAAGTCTTCATCCAGGCGGCATCTTCTATCTTCATCCATCCGGAGCGGATCCAATCAGCCAACAGAATGCAAGCTCAATCTTATTGGCTGATTGGATCAGCCAATAGGATTTTTTCTACCGTAATTCCAATTGGCTGATAGAATTCTATCAGCCAATCGGAATTGAAGGGACGCCATCTTGGATGACATCACTTAAAGGTACCGTCATTTAGTTTTAGTCGTCGGAAGAAGAGGATGCTCCACGTCGGATGTCTTTAAGATGGACCCGCTCCGCTCCGGATGGATGAAGATAGAAGATGCCGCCTGGATGAAGACTTCTGCCCATCTGGAGGACCTCTTCTTCCCGGATAGGATGAAGAGTTCGGACCATCTGGAGGACCACTTCTGCCCGGTTGGGTGAAGACGTCTCAAGGTAGGGTGATCTTTAAGGGGGTAGTATTAGGTTTTATTAAGGGGGGATTGGGTGGGTTTTAGAGTAGGGTTGGTTGTGTGGGTGGTGGGTTTTAATGTTGGGGGCATTGTCTTTTTTTTACAGGTAAAAGAGCTGATTACTTTGGGGCAATGCCCTGCAAAAAGCCCTTTTAAGGGCTATTTGTAATTTAGTATAGGGTAGGGATTTTTATTATTTTGGGGGCTTTTTTATTTTATTAGGGGGATTAGATTAGGTGTAATTAGTTTTAATTTTTTTTTAATTATTTAATTTTTTTCTGTAATTTAGTGTTTTTCCCCCGTAATTTAGTTTATTTAATTTAATTGTAATTAATTGTAGTTAATTTAGGTAATTTATTTAATGATAGTGTAGTGTTAGGTGTAATTGTAACTTAGGTTAGGATTTATTTTACAGGTAAATTTATCTTTATTTTAGCTAGGAAGTTATTAAATAGTTAATAACTATTTAATAACTATTCTACCTAGTTAAAATAAATACATAGTTGCCTGTAAAATAAACATAAACTCTAAGCTAGATACAATCACTTAGATTTAGAGTTTTACGGCCAAAGGGGTGCGTTAGCTACGCATATTTTTTTTCCCCCCGCACCTTTTAAATAACGCTGGTATTTAGAGTTCTTTGAAGGGCTGCGTTAGGCTCCAAAAAGGGAGCGTAGAGCATAATTTACCGCCACTTCAACTCTCAATACCAGCGTTGCTTACGGTAGCGGCCAGCTTGAAAAACGTGCTCGTGCACGATTCCCCCATAGGAAACAATGGGGAAGTTTGAGCTGAAAAAAAACCTAACACCTGCAAAAAAGCAGCGTTCAGCTCCTACTGCAGCCCCATTGTTTCCTATGGGGAAACAGTTTCTAAGTCTGCACCTAACACCATAACATGTAGCCAGAGTCTAAACACCCCTAACCTTACACTTATTAACCCCTAATCTGCCGCCCCCGCTATCGCTGACTCCTGC
This sequence comes from Bombina bombina, assembly GCF_027579735.1. Lineage (NCBI taxonomy): Eukaryota > Metazoa > Chordata > Amphibia > Anura > Bombinatoridae > Bombina > Bombina bombina. The sequence goes on from NC_069503.1 coordinate 134,228,573, forward strand.
ATTTTATTATTAACCCCTAATCTGCCGCTCCGTACACCGCCGCAACCTACATTATACCTATGAACCCCTAATCTGCTGTCCCTAACACCGCCGACCCCTATATTATATTTATTAACCCCTAATCTGCCCCCCCAACATTGCTGCTACCTTACCTACACTTATTAACCCCTAATCTTCCGACCGGACCTCGCCGCCACTATAATAAATGTATTAACCCCTAAACCACCTCACTCCCGCCTCGCAAACCCTATAATAAATTTTATTAACCCCTAATCTGCCCTCACTAACATCGCCGACACCTAACTTCAAGTATTAACCCCTAATCTGCCGACCGGACCTCACCGCTACTATAATAAATGTATTAACCCCTAAAGCTAAGTCTAACCTTAACCCTAACACCCCCCCTAAATTAAATATAATTTAAATCTAACAAAATAAATTATTTATTATTAAATAAATTAATCCTATTTAAAGCTAAATACTTACCTGTAAAATAAACCCTAATATAGCTACAATATAAGGAATAATTATATTGTAGCTATTTTAGGATTTATATTTATTTTACAGGCAACTTTGTATTTATTTTAACTAGGTACAATAGCTATTAAATAGTTATTAACTATTTAATAGCTACCTAGTTAAAATAATTACAAAATTACCTGTAAAATAAATCCTAACCTAAGTTACAATTAAACCTAACACTACACTATTAATAAATTAATTAAATAAACTACCTACAATTACCTATTAAATCAACTAAACTAAATTACAAAAAACCACTAAACTACAAACCCCCCCCCCACTAAATTACAAAAAAAAAAGATTACAAGAATTTTAAACTAATTACACCTACTCTAAAGCCCCCTAAAAAAATAACAAAGCCCCCCAAAATAAAAAAATGCCCTACCCTAATCTAAAATAAAAGTTAACAGCTCTATTACCTTACCAGCCCTTAAAAGGGCCTTTTGCAGGGCATGCTCCAAAGAAATCAGCTCTTTTGCCTGAAAAACCATACAATACCCCCCCAACATTACAACCCCCCACCCAAATACCCCTAATCTAACCCACCCAAACCCCCGTAAAAAACTTAACACTAAGCCCCTGAAGATCTCCCTACCTTGTATTCACCCAGCCGGGTATCACCGATCCGTCCAGAAGAGGGTCCGAAGTCTTCATCCAATCCGGCAAGAAGAGGTCCTCCAGAGGGTCCAAAGTCTTCATCCAGGCGGCATCTTCTATCTTCTTCCATCCGGAGCGGAGCGGGTCCATCTTGAAGCAGCCGACGAGGAGCCATCCTTCCTCACCGACGGACTAACGACGAATGAAGGTTCCTTTAAATGACGTCATCCAAGATGGCGTCCCTCGAATTCCGATTGGCTGATAGGATTCTATCAGCCAATCGGAATTAAGGTAGGAAAAATCTGATTGGCTGATTGGATCAGCCAATCGGATTGAACTCAATCAGCCAATCAGATTTTTCCTACCTTAATTCCGATTGGCTGATAGAATCCTATCAGCAAAACGGAATTCGAGGGACGCCATCTTGGATGACGTCATTTAAAGGAACCTTCATTCGGCGAGTAGGCGTTGTGGAAGAAGGATGGATCCGCGTCGGCTGGAAGAAGATGGCTCCACTCTGCTCCGGATGGATGAAGATAGAAGATGCCGCTTGGATGAAGATGTCTACCGGTCCGGATATCCTCTTCTGCCCGGATAGGATGAAGACTTCTGCAGCTCCGGATTTCCTCTTTTGGTCTCTGGGTGCCCGGCTGGGTGAACACGACTCAAGGTAGGGAGATCTTCAGGGGGGTAGTGTTAGGTTTATTTAAGGGGGGTTTGGGTTAGAGTAGGGGTATGTGGGTTGTAATGTTGGGGGGGGTGGTATTGTGTTTTTTTTTACAGGCAAAAGAGCTGTTTACTTTTGGGCATGCCCCGCAAAAAGCCCTTTTAAGGTCTGGTAAAAGAGCTGGTTACTTTTTAATTTAGAATAGGGTAGGGACCTTTATTATTTTGGGGGGCTTTGTTATTTTATTAGGGGGCTTAGAGTAGGTGTAATTAGCTTAAAATTCTTGTAATCTTTTTTTATTCTTTGTAATTTAGTGTTTTTTTTTTTTGTAATTTAGTTTAGTTTATTTAATTGTAGGTAATTGTAGGTACTTGTAGTTAATTGATTTAATTTATTTATTGATAGTGTAGTGTTAGGTTTAATTGTAACTTAGGTAGGATTTATTTTACAGGTAATTTTGTAATTATTTTAACTAGGTAGCTATTAAATAGTAAATAACTATTTAATAGCTATTGTACCTAGTTAAAATAAATACAAAGTTGCCTGTAAAATAAATATAAATCCTAAAATAGCTACAATATAATTATTTGTTATATTGTAGCTATATTAGGGTTTATTTTACAGGTAAGTATTTAGATTTAAATAGGAATACTTTAGTTAATAATATTTAATTTATTTTGTTAGATTAAAATTATATTTAATTTAGGGGGGTGTTAGGGTTAGGGTTAGACTTAGCTTTAGGGGTTAATGCATTTATTATAGTTGCGGCGAGGTCCGGTCGGCAGATTAGGGGTTAATACTTGAAGTTAGGTGGCGGCGATGTTAGGTAGGGCAGATTAGGGGTTAATACTATTTATTATAGGGTTTGCGAGGCGGGAGTGCGGCGGTTTAGGGGTTAATAACTTTATTAGAGTAGCGGCGACGTCCGGTCGGCAGATTAGGGGTTAATAAGTGTAGGTAAGGTAGCGGCGACGTTGGGGGGGGCAGATTAGGGGTTAATAAATATAATATAGGGTTTGGCAATGTTAGGGGCAGCAGATTAGGGGTACATAGGTATAATGTAGGTTGCGGCAGTGTACGGAGTGGCAGATTAGGGGTTAATAATATAATGCAGGTGTCAGCGATAGCGGGGGCAGCAGATTAGGGGTTAATTACTGTAAGGTTAGGGGTGTTTAGACTCGGGGTTCATGTTAGGGTGTTAGGTGCAGACTTAGAAAGTGTTTCCCCATAGGAAACAATGGGGCTGCATTAGGAGCTGAACGCTGCTTTTTTGCAGGTGTTAGGTTTTTTTCAGCCCAAACTGCCCCATTGTTTCCTATGGGGATATCGTGCACGAGCACGTTTTAGCTGCTTACCGCTACCGTAAGCAACGCTGGTATTGAGGGTTGAAGTGACGGTACATTAGGCTCAACGCACCCTTTTTGGAGCCTAACGCAGCCCTTCAGACAACTCTAAATACCAGCGTTCTCTTAAGGGTGCGTTGGGAAAAAAAGCGGCGTTAGCTACCCGGGTCTTTACCAAAAAAACTCTAAATCTAGCCGTATAATTCTACCCCTGCGGTATACTGTACAAACTATAATTTTACCCCTGACGTACACTGTACAAACTTGCATTTTACCCCTGACATACAGTGTACAAACTATAATTTTACCCCTGTCGTGCACTGTACAAACTATAATTTTTCCCCTGCCGTACACTGTATACACTAGCATTTTACACTAGCATTTTAGCCCTGACGTACACTGTACAAAGTATAATTTTACCCCTGATGTACACTGTACAAACTATCATTTTTCCCCTGCCGTACACTGTACAAACTAGCATTTTACACTAGTATTTTAGCCCTGATGTACACTGTACAAAGTATAATTTTACCCCTGATGTACACTGTACAAACTATCATTTTCCCCCTGCCGTACACTGTACACACTAGCATTTTTCCCCTGCCGTACACTGTACAAACTAGCATTTTACACTAGCATTTTAGCCCTGACGTACACTGTACAAAGTATAATTTTACCCCTGATGTACACTGTACAAAGTATCATTTTACTCCTGCCGTACACTGTAGAAAGTATCATTTTACCCCTGTTGGACACTGTACAAAGTATAATTTTACCTCTGACGTACAGTGTACAAAGTATCATTTTACCCCTGTTGGACACTGTACAAAGTATAATTTTACCTCTCACGTACACTGTACAAAGTATCATTTTACCGCTATATAGGCTAAGATGACACTGCCTGTTGCTGTTAAAGCCGTAAGTGCCTGGCAGGGTTTTCCGGAGGCCCTGATAGTCTACTTGGTGGCTTGGGGGACGAGGTAACTCCGATAGTGGCGTCTGCAACCTGTCAGCTGGAATCTGACACATTTCCCCCGGTTAGCGGCTGGGCTTTTTCCATTTATTTCACCTTTGAAAAAGCCCGGCCGCTGACCGGGGGAAACGCGTCAGGTTCCAGCTGACAGGTTGCAGATGCCACTATCTGAGTTACCTCGTCCCCACAAGCCACCAAGTAGACTATCAGGGTCTCCGGAAAACCCTGCCAGGCATTTACGGCTTTAACAGCAACAGGCCTGTGTCATCTTAGCCTATATAGAGTGATGAGGAGTAATGAGAAGTGAACTCTGCATCTGAATGCCTATTAATTTTTAAATCTAGTAAGTGCAATTATTTGTGTGTGTATGATCACAATTAAAATCTTTCACTTGAGTCTTGCCCTGTGCGCTCTCTTTTTTTCTCATTTTTATAAAACCATTCACGGAGCCAAGGTTGGGAACTACCGGGCTGAACTGCAGCAGCACAAAAAGGCAACTTGATTGTTTAAAATTTAAAGAGACAACAGTCAAAATTTGGATAAACAGTAAGAACTATCTTCACATCACCACCAGTATATGGACTTATTTGTGAAGGACATATATGGACATCCCTTTTAAGGTATCTGAAAGATATATTGATTGTATGGAAATCTTATAACAAATATCAAAATATTAGTTAAATATAATATATATTGTGGTTCATCTTTTTGATAAGCTTTTTGTGAATATTTTTGACTGTCAAGATTATTATCAAGTTTATAGATTGCAGTACCAATAGATTAGAAAAATAGATATTAATCTATCTTTGTAGTACGGTTCAAAATATAGCGCAATTTTACTTTTATTAGTGTATCATTTTACCCCTGCCGAACACTGTACAAACTATCATTTTACCCCTGTCTTACACTGTAGAAAGCATTAATTTACTCCTGACGTACAATGTACAAAGTATCATTTCACTCCTGCCGTACAATGTACAAACTATAATTTCACTCCTGACGTACACTGTACAAACTATCATTTTACCCCTGTCTTACACTGTACAAACTATCATTTTACCCCTGTCGTACACTGTAGAAAGCATTAATTTACTCCTGACGTACACTGTACAAACTATCATTTTACCCCTGTCTTACACTGTACAAACTATCATTTTACCCCTGTCTTACACTGTACAAACTATCATTTTACCCCTGTCGTACACTGTAGAAAGCATTAATTTACTCCTGACGTACACTGTACAAACTATCATTTCACTCCTGACGTACACTGTACAAACTATCATTTTACCCCTGTCTTACACTGTACAAACTATCATTTTACCCCTGTCTTACACTGTACAAACTATAATTTTACCCCTGTCGTACACTGTAGAAAGCATTAATTTACTCCTGAGGTACACTGTACAAACTATCATTTCACTCCTGACGTACACTGTACAAACTATCATTTTACCCCTGTCTTACACTGTACAAACTATCATTTTACCCCTGTCTTACACTGTACAAACTATCATTTTACCCCTGTCTTACACTGTACAAACTATAATTTTACCCCTGTCGTACACTGTAGAAAGCATTAATTTACTCCTGAGGTACACTGTACAAACTATCATTTCACTCCTGACGTACACTGTACAAACTATCATTTTACCCCTGTCTTACACTGTACAAACTATCATTTTACCCCTGTCGTACACTGTAGAAAGCATTAATTTACTCCTGACGTACACTGTACAAACTATCATTTTACCCCTGTCTTACACTGTACAAACTATCATTTTACCCCTGTCTTACACTGTACAAACTATCATTTTACCCCTGTCTTACACTGTACAAACTATCATTTTACCCCTGTCGTACACTGTAGAAAGCATTAATTTACTCCTGACGTACACTGTACAAACTATCATTTCACTCCTGACGTACACTGTACAAAGGGGCAGAATTATGAAGCTCTAAATGGAGCTTGATACCCCTGTTTCTGCACGAACCTTCAGGCTCGCCGGAAACAGCAGTTATGAAGCAGCGGTCTAAAGACCGCTGCTCCGTAACTGGTCCGCTGCCTCTTAGGTTGCAGTCTGCAATCCACCCAATCCTATACGATTGGGCTGATTGACACCCCCTGCTAGCGGACGATTGGCCACGAATCTGCAGGGGGCGGCATTGCACAAGCAGTTCTGGTGAACTGCTTGTGCAATATTAAATGCCGACAGAGTATGCTGTCGGCATTCAGCTATTTCTGTCGGACATGATACGCTACAGCATTTTTGATTATTTGTATTTATTTTTAAAGGGACAGTCAACACCAGTATTTTTGTTGTTTTAGAGGATAATAGATAATCCCTTAATTACCAATTCCCCAGTTTTGCATAACCAACACAGTTATAATTATACACGTTTTACCTCTGTAATTACCTTGTATCTAAGCCTCAGCAGACTGCCCCCTTATTTCAGTTCTTTTGACAGACTTGCATTTTAGCCAATCAGAGCTGTCTCCATGGTGAATTCACGTGCACGAGCTCAATGTTATCTATATAAAACATGTGAACTAATGCCTTCTAGTGGTGAAAAACTATCAAAATGCATTTAGATTAGAGGCGGCCTTCAAGGTCTAAGAAATTAGCATATGAACCTCCTAGATTTAGCTTTCAACTAAGAATACCAAGAGAACAAAGCAAAATTGGGGAAAAAAGTAAATTGTAAAGTTGTTTAATATTACATGCCCTGTTTGAAACATGAAAGTTTTTTTTGGACTTGACTGTCCCTTTAAGGTTTTCCAATGTTTCCATCATTGATTGAAAAAGTTACTTTTCCTGATTTGGTGATGTTTTCATTTAAATTCACAGAACAGTGAAGGAAAGCATTTTCTCGTAAAATAATTCTCATCACCTTAAAGGGACAGTCTAGTCAAAATTAAACTTTCATGATTCAGATAGGGCATGTCATTTTAAACAACTTTCCAATTTCCTTTTATCATCAAATTTGCTTTGTTCTCTTTGTATACTTGAAAGCTAAACCTAGGTAGGCTCATATGCTAATTTCTAAGTCCTTGAAGGCCGCCTCTTATCTCAGTGCATTTTGAAAGTTATTCACAGCTAGACAGCTCTAGTTCATATGTGCCATATAGATAGGGTTGCCACCTTAGCCAAGTTTTCCTGGACACTTATGAGTTACACATGCTACAGGGTGTGCAGGGAGGAACATGTATTGTGTTTCTGGACAGCACTATTCATATTCCTCCCTGCACACCCTGCAGCATGTGTAACTTATAAGTGTTCTGTATTTTAAGGGATGGGTGGCAACCCTACTATAGATAACATTGTGCTTACCCCCGTGGAGTTATTTATAAATCATCTCTGATTGTCTAAAATGCATGTATGTCAAAATAACTATGATAAGGGGGCAGTCTGCAGAAGCTTAGATACATGGTAATCACAGAGGTAAAAAAGTATATTAATATAACCGTGTTGGTTTTGCAAAACTGAGGAATGGGTAATAAAGGGATAGCTATATTTTTAAACAATAAACATTCCGGAGTAGACTGTCCCTTTAAATGGGATATTCCTAATTCTCATACTGTAAATCTTATGACATTTATAGTCAATAGGAAACAGGCATCAGAACCTAACCTCACAGATGATGTCATCCTGAGTAAGTGCTCATTGTATTGTTAATTGTTATAAAAGGATATGGTCCTATAAGCAGGTTTTTTTCTATAAATGTGATGTGTGTGCACAATTACCACTCCCCAAAGATGTCCCTGCAACATCCCACTCAGATTAAAGTTAGCTCAGGACTGTTTTATACACAGCCGCCTCCCCACTTCCTGGAATTTCTAGTGTGACTCACACTTATGTCAGATAGAAGCTATAACTGTTGTGCAAATTGCTTAAGAGAATATCAATGCAAGTTACATGTATTCTATATGCACAGCAAACACAGGGAAGCATCAGTGCAAAATATCAATAATTTCTGAGTTATTAAAAGAGTGTTTCCCATAGGAAACACAGCAGCCCCCAGCTGTGCCCTAGATTGTCACTACACTATGGGGCCGAACTATCAAGCTCTGAATGGCTCGCCAGAAACAGCAAGACCGCTGCGCCATAACTGGTCTGCCTGCTCTGAGGATGCAGTCTGCAATTCACCCAATCCTATACGATCGGGCTGATTGACACCCCTGCTAGCTGCCGATTGGCCACGAATCTGCAGGGGCGGCATTGCACAAGCAGTTCACAAGAACTGCTTGTGCAATGATAAATGCTGACAGTGTATGCTGTCGGCATTCATCGATGTCTGTCGGACATGATCTGCTGTATGTCATATTACCCCTCCCAGACAGCCTGCATGAATGAATGCGAATCACAGGGAAACCACCAGAATCCAGGAATAAGCTTATATTGGTATTCTATATCAGGGGTTAGCAACCTTCTACTTCAACTCATGGACGTCAACTCAAGCAAGAAATGAACTAGCATCAGAAGGTAATGAGAGACCACCTCATGATGTGGTAGAGAATATAAGGAGACAGCAGCAACTATACTCAATTTGAGTACAACACTAGATGCACCCTTAACCATTTTAAAGCCTGAAATAGTAATATATAGACACAACAAATTTGTGGCCACAAATTTGTCACTTTGTAAATTACTAATTTGCAGAGCCATTACTGGAAAGAGCTCCCAAAATTTGAATTTGTGTAAATTGATACCCTTTATAGCAGGCAATACATTTCTAATATCTGAAGAACAAGAGCAGATATTAACCTGAGGGGAGTTAATTATAGACACTATAAAAATGGGTTAATGGTAGGGTTAATATGAAAAGCTTATTTATTAGTTCTGTTATCTTGCTATAGGTCAACCTCACATCAGAAACTATATGTACAGTACAATACAGAAATTATAAGGATGATACAGGATATATTGTATGTTGATTAATTAAAGGGATATGAAACCCTACATTTAGCCACTAATTAGCAAGCGCTACACAGGTGCTGAACCAAAAATGGGCTGGTTCCTAAGCTTAGATTTCTGCTTTTCAAATAAAGATACCAAGAGAACAAAGAAAAATTGATAATAGCAGTAAATTAGAAAGTTGCTTAAAATTGCATGCTCTATCTGAATCATGAAAGAAAAAAATTGGATTTCATATCCCTTTAAATTTACTCACATGCAAACGATAAAGGGCCAGCCCAGATTATTTAACACTCCCACGCTAACTCCGCTAGAAGTAAGGTTTTTGCACGTGTCGGGTAGAGCTTACATTGCAAGTTGAAAGTAAAAAGTTTTCACTCACATGCTAACCCGATGCATGCAAAAAGCCGAAGTTAACGCGTTAACGTATTCCCCCATAAAAGTCAAGGGAGCAAAAAAAAGTGTAAAAAACACCCAACTCGCACACAAACCCGATCACATACTTTCAAATGCGCCAACACAAATGAAAATATGAATGTTTCACATTCCAATGTTCTTCACACTCTCCGGTATATACATAATACGTTTTACTGTGAAAAATACATGTTAACGTTTTCAGGCATACACCCGTCCTCAGACATCAGATATACATACATACACACATACAGTATACAGTATATATATATATATATATATATATATATATATATATGTATACTGTATATATAAAAATAGCAAGGTATTTCTCAGGCACGTGAGTAGTGAATACTTTACCTTGTATACTGCACCCAAAACCAATTCAATAACAGTCTCGTGCTTTGTTATACATTTTGCCTGAGGACACGTAGAAGGCATTTCACTGGGATTTCAGGTGACATTTAAAATAACTCTTCTCTCTTTTGCTAAATTGATTTTTTTTGCTATTCTTGTTAAGATTCGGATGAGCAGCTGCCAAGAAGCTTAATATTTACATTTGCCTTCCGGCTACTGGGGTCCATCAGATGTGATAGCAAAGCAAGGGGGATGACACACAAACGCTAATTATTCATTTACATCTAATGCTGCTCAATTTGTGTTTACCTAAAAAGCCAAATTCCTATTGTCTTCACACTAATTTATTCTATGGGGCTTAAGACCGCTGTTCCTTAACTCGTCCGCTGCCTCTGAAGCTACGGACATCAATCCGCCCGATCAGATATGGGCTGATTGACACAACCTGCTAGCGGCCGATTGGCCACGAATCTGCAGGGGGCAGCATTGCACAAGCAGTTCACCAGAACTGCTTGTGCAATAATAAATGCATTTATCGATGTCTGGCGGACATGATCGCTACAGCGGATCATGTCCGCCAGACAAATTATAAATCGGCCCCCAAAGGTAAGTTGATACATATTTTAATATAATGATATTCAAAAGGTAAAAAAAAAAACACCAAGCAAAGACTGATTTCTCTAATAAAGGTTGTAAAATTTAGTGAGAAGAGGACAAATATTTTAATGTTCTCACAATGTTTAAAGGTACATGACAGTCAACATTTTTCTTTCAGGATTGAGGTAGAGCATACAATTTTAAGCAACTGTTCAATTTATTATGAATAATTTAGCTTTATTCTCTTGTTATCCTATGTTGAAGGAACCATGAACCCAAACAGAAGGAGCAGACAAGTGAGAAGACCATTAAACAGTTCCAAATGCTAAACAATTTAACAGTCTGAAACAAACAACACAGCAAAGGGTAAGAAGTAAAGTGCAGGTAACCAGCTGGGGTCAAACCTGGGTAAACAGGGCGGGAACAAAAACATCAGGGGCGCGATCAAATATACAGCACAGGTTTCGGCGCAAGCGTGGGAACCTGCGCCGTCCGTAATTTCACCTTGCACATCGGGGTATTACATAAACCCTGCCGGCAGTTCATAAAGTGCCGTAAGTTGGATAAACTAGCGACGTCCAGAATTGAGCGTAAAGACAAATTTCTGGAGTCGCTAGTGACTTACGGCACTTTAGAAACTGCCGGCGCCTAAGAAAAGTAAATAAAATAACAAATCTCCCGTAAAAGTCTAACACGCCTCATAAAAAATAAGCCCGACATGTAAAACCCCTATATCCGCAATCCCCCCCTCTCATTACTAATATTAAATGTATTAACCCCTAGACCGACAACCCCCCACAACGCATATTGCCTATTTAATTCTATCAGCCAATCGGAATTGATGGGACGCCATCTTGGATGACGTCATTTAAAGGAACCTTCATTCTTCACTTGGGCGTCGAACGAAGAGGATGCTCCGTGTCGGATGTCTTCAAGATGGAGCCGCTCCTCATCAGATGGAAGAAGATAGAAGATTCCGCTTGGATGAAGACTTCTGCCTGGCTGGAGGACCTCTTCTGCCCGGATTCGATGAAGACTTCTGCCCGGCTGGAGGACCTCTTCTGCCTGGATTCAATGAAGATTTCTGCCCAGATCGGATGAAGACTTCTGCCCGGCTGGGTGAAGACGGCTCAAGGTAGGGTGATCTTCAAGGGGTTAGTGTTAGGTTTTTTAAGGTGGGATTGGGTGGGTTTTAGAGGAAGGTTGGGTGTGTGGGTGGTGTTTTTTTTTTTTTTTTTTTTTTTTTTTTATAATTCAAATTTTTATTCATTTTTAAAGGTTAACAGTAACAATTGGGGACACGCAGGACCCCTAATCTGATAAACACAAACGGGAAATTCGATTACACATGCCTAGAAATATTGAACATACATTTAGCACAAATAGGTGTAACCATATGCAGAATCAGAAACATCCACTCAAAAGGTAAATAAGATAATTCTAGCAATGGGAAGATTATGTTCCTACGAAGTAAAAGGGTTTGTGGCGAAAAATAGTCCGCCTAATTTGAACCCTGGTGTGGGCTCTATAAGTGTGTGGGGGGGAGGTAAACTAGTACAGAATATCTAATGCAGCTGAACAGAAAGGGTGAATAGGCAAACCATAATATAGGAGTTAATAGTAGGCGTTACTTAATCTACCTACAGTATCATTACCTTAGTTTGCCTTCGTGTACATCATGACCTAGAGAATTATGGGTAGCGTTTCCATGGGCATCTTACTGAGTCTAGGGCCCATCTACCATGCTATGGGGTCTTGTCGTATAACCTCATTATACTAAATGGCTTAAACTTAAATCTATCTTGCGGGTATGAGGTATCTCATGTGTATTACAACCCCTAACTACAAAACTGGGGTCTCCATGTTAGTGTAACCAGCTCCCTTACATAGCCCTTCTCCCCGCTATATGTAAGAGTTTATATAAGTTGATCTTTGGTTGGCGTGCTTGTGGGCTATACTTCCTTTATGCGGGATCCCTCCAGACCCTGGCCACTGGTCCAGAAGGGGGAAAGCAAGTTATGCAAGAAATGCCTCAAGTGACAGTGAAAGGAAAATGATACGTAAAAAGGCAATGGCAAAATATACCTATCCCTTTTGAGGGCCCCCACAAACCCTCAAACTGGGCATACACGTATACATGATTTATCAGTATCACTGAAGGTATTATGTCAGAAACCCACATATAACACGGTTATTACGTAACCGCTGCGGCAGTCGTTCCACTTGTACCAGTGTCTCTCCTGGGGCTCCCCTCTTAACCCACCGGAGAGGTGCGAAGACTAGGTGTCCGCAGCCGCTAACATATAAAACATCAGCCAACCACATGATAGAAACATATAGCAAGTTAAGATAACATAAGGGACCCACATCATTATTAAACAGGGTTGTCTTTAAACATCTCTTGTACGCATTTCCTTGGATCTACAGACATTAAGGTAGAGGCATGGCCTAGATTATAGATTTTGAAAGGCGGTATGCCTGTTTTTGGGCGCTTGATATTGGCAACCTACAATATATAAAAAATGTACACATTGGCCTATGTACTTTGTGAAACAATACAAAAGAACACTAGCTGTAGGTGTGAAACATCCTATACCCAGATTAACAAGAAATAGCTAGGGGGGAAAAAAACAACAAAAAAGACAAACAGGTGTTGCAAACGTTCCATTCAGCAAAGGAATGTCCTTATGATGTAGAGTTCAGTTCACTCTGGGGTATGCGGGGAGCGTTCAAATAGAGTACCTTAAAGTCATTGAATAGGAGGCCAAATTGTCCTTTTCAAAAACAGTAATGAGATAGTAATATCTAGGCCTCAGAACAATCCCCTTCCTCTGTGTAAATTAAATCTTAACCCACTCCGGCCCTGATTTTTATTGCGAGCTGTAGGCTAAACTTAGGCATGGACAAAGAGCAGAATTTGCTTGAGAAAGAATTATGAGAAGGGCAAGAGCAGAGTCTTGTAGCAGTAAAGGTGTATATGCTCACCGGACCAGACTGCAGGCCTGAATTTGCATAGTGATCGATAAGTGCCATATGATTCAATGCGGTGTCATGCACCCGCCGCTGAGGGTGGTGGGTTTTAATGTTGGGGGGGTTGTATTTCTTTTTTTACAGGTAAAAGAGCTGATTACTTTGGGGCAATGCCCCACAAAAAGCCCTTTTAAGGGCTATTTGTAATTTAGTATAGGGTAGGGAATTTTATTATTTTGGGGGGCTTTTTTATTTTATTAGGGGGCTTAGATTAGGTGTAATTATTTTAAACTTCTTGTAATTTTTTTTATTTTCTGTAATTTAGTGTTTTGTTTTTGTTGTACTTTAGTTTATTTAATTTAATTATATTTAATTTTAGGTAATTGTAGTTAATTAATTTATTGATAGTGTAGTGTTGGTGTATATGTAACTTAGGTTAGGATTTATTTTACAGGTAAATTTGTATTTATTTTAACTAGGTAGCTATTAAATAGTTTAATAGCTATTGTACCTAGATAAAATAAATACAAACTTGCCTGTAAAATAAAAATAAATCCTAAAATAGCTACAATGTAATTATTAATTATATTGTAGCTATCTTAGGGTTTATTTTATAGGTAAGTATTTAGTTTTAAATAGGAATAATTTAGTTAATAATAGTACATTTATTTAGATTTATTTAAATAATGTTTAAGTTAGGGGGTGTTAGGGTTAGACTTAGGTTTAGGGGTTAATAACTTTATTATAGTGGCAGCGACGTTTGCGGCGGCAGATTAGGGGTTAATATATTTAATAGGCTATGTGGGCTATGGCGGTTTAGGGGTTAATACTTCAATAGGTTAATTGCGTTGTGGGTTATGGCGGTTTACGGGTTAATAATTTAGTTATTACTTGCAGTGTGGGTTTGATTGGGAATATAGGGGTTAATAGACTTTATTAGTTATTGCGGTGAGGGATTGCGGTTGACAGGTGGATAGACATTGCCCATGCGTTAGGTGTTAGTTTGTTTTTGCAGGCATTTTCGGGAGTTACGGTGCTCCCATACTCAGCGCAAGGCTTGCTGCGGCTGCCTTTTATGGCGAGGTAAAAATGGAGTAAGATTTCTCCATTTTCGCCACGTAAGGCCTTGCGCTGGATATTGGATACCGATTTACGATGCGGTCCCATGTTAGCCTATGGGAGTAAAAATTGCGAGCGACGGGTGAAATATACGCGCGTAACTTGTATGCTACGCCATATATGTAATTCCAAAATCGCGTAAAAACTGGCGGCGGAGGATTTTGCAGGCGACGCTGCATATGTAATGGAGGCCCGGGAACCTCATTGCAAATCTTGTAAAACCTCCTGTGCGCGTCTTGGCACTGAAGATGTTTTAGGGACACTTCAGAGATAAACCGATAAAGACCACATGATACAACGAGGATTGGAACAATACCATCGTCAGCACGTGCATCAGGAAGTTATCAGTTACAAGACTATCAGGTGCTTAAACTCGCAATAGTAATAATGTTATCAAATCCTAAGGCTGCGGAGCTATTGATTGAGTGATTGATTCCCAGAGCCACATAATTTTGCGGCTCTATACAAATAAATGATAATAATAAGTGCATTGTGCTGCTCAAGGGGCCTGTTGCAAGACAAGATGGTGTGTCCATGTGATACTAGGAGTGCGCTGGGAGGCTCATCCCCTTCTGGAGTTTCCTATATTGGGTTTCAGACACAAAGGTGATGTGTCCAAAGGGCAACAGTGCTGAGTAGACATGTGCGTTTCGATTCGGAAAGAATCGAAATTCGTCCGAATTTGTTAAATTCGGACATTTGGATCGATTCAAATTTAGTACCGAATCTACCGAATAAATCTGAATTAGTTCGGATTTATTCGGTAGATTCGGATGGCCATGGATTACACTAGCTAGTATTGTACAGTATATTAGGTTATATCACTCTGCTATGGGTTACACCTAATATACAGTACATAATACTAGTCTAATACACAGCATATCCCACCTAACACATACCGAAAATCCAAATTTCCGAACCGAACCGAATCCAGCCAAATTTATTCGAATCCGAATGAATCCGAAAACGAATCCGAAACGAATGAATTCAAATTTTTCCGAATTCGAATTGATCCGAACCTAAATTCGAAAACATCCGAATCAATCCGAACCAAATTTTTCCGACATGCACAAGTCTAGTGCTGAGAACATTAGAATCTAATAGGTTAGGGATCTTAAAAAGGGTAAGAAATGTATTTCTTTCTGAAAATCATGTTGCTCATCACAATGCAGTGGTTTCAAAAAGCGGAAGGAGTAAAATACGAGTGGAGTGCCACTAAGGCTGGGTCTCCTGTACCGGACAGGGGGTTGTGGTGTGTATGGGGGAAGGGGGGAGCTGCAGCAGTCAGAAGGACAGTAAAAGAGGGCGGGCAAGAAAGAGGAGGAGATTGGGGGAAGTGTACAGGTAAAATGGGCGTTGCAGAAGCAGAGATAATATAAGGAGGAGAGACAGGAAGTGGAGCACACTAATATTTTTCTTGTATTTCAGGAGGACGTGTGTAGAAAGCAAGAAGATGTCAGCAAGAAATAGAAGAATTCCGAAGAAGTTCCTGAATGGAGACGATACCATCTGGAGGACAAGAGCGATGTAGGCACAGAGAAAACTAAAGAGAATGGAGAAGAAGAAGAAAAAGGAAGAAAGGCCGGGAGCAGGAGCAGCAAAGGGAGCGGTACCTGTAGTGGGGCATAGAGTCCAGGTGATGCCTGCTGTGAGATGCAAGGGCCCAAAGGTAGGTGCGAGTTTGAACGGTGTGGCGGTGGACACGGATTTAGGTAAAGTATGCCCTAATGTCGGATCGATAGTGATATACCATTGTTTTCTGATACGGAGGGCAGTTGCGGCATCCCAGAGTTGTTCAGGGGCGATGGGGGCCAGTTATCGCAGGCCAATCCTCCAGGGCAGGGAGCACTTTCAGCCAGGCGTAATCCCCCTAGTTTAAACATGGCTGGTGGGCGCGACAGTCCCCATTGTGTTGCTGATGGGCATGCTAGTGACGCGAGGAGAGGCGGGCATCTTTAAGCACTAATAAAATGTATGGGATGGGGGCGGGGACCCCCGCGAGATCTCGGCGGCTATCTTTGAGTCCTAGCAAGACGGGGGTAAGGGCATGGCCATCTTTGAAGGAGAATAACAGGAGTAGTGTAGCTCAGGTGGCGCGGAGAGTGACAGGTGCGGCGCAGTCAGTGCATAGTGATGCGCAAGCGGAGCATTGGGTGGACAGAGGGATTTATGTGGTTGCCCAGGAGGTAGGGGAGGGCAGCGATGAGGGAGAAGGTAGAGAAAGGGGGGAGGAAACAAGGAGCAAGGGAGACTGGTGCCGGAGTCCCGGTGGGCCTAGCGCTGGTGGTTCTAGGGGGAGCGGTAGAGGGCATAAGGGCAGAGGGTGGGGGGATGAAGGGGAGCAGGCAGACAGACTGAATAGGAGAGATGTGAGGTTTGAGGACAGGGATGGTAGCGACAGGGAAGAAGGGAGGAGGTGGGTTGAAGTATACAACAGGGAGTATAAGGGGCAGAGGCTTTAAAAAAGATACAGAATGGAAGAAAGGGGAACGGATCAACCCAGAATGATAAGGGATATAGATGGAAAATACGTATGTGATGTTAGAGAGGGAGGAGAGATGGGAGGAAGGGAGAAGTATAGGTAAAGAGGGGGGCAAGGAATGACAGAAGGAGCATGTGTGGGAAAAGGAAAAGGCGTTGGATACAAATAGAATGTATAAAGATGATAATGACCATGGAATTGTATTACAGAGAGTGATGGCCACAACAAGGGGAACATTGCAAGAAAAGGAGGTGGAAAAGGTGTCTCCAGACGCAAAAAGCAGGGGAGAGCAGACGGCAAAGGGAAGTGCTGGAGAAACAAAAAGCAATGCGGGAGAAAATAAAGCTCCACTGAAGCAAGGTAAGAAGATAATGTACTGTAGGAACGAGGGGTCAGATAGTTCATCTGAATGGGATTCTGAGGATGATAAAATTTAAGGGGAAGGTAACAGAAGAATTTTGAAATTTGTAAAAAACATATATGCAAAACATGGAAAAAGAGTAGAGAGCGATATTACAATGGGAGGTGGGGATAGTGAGGGGGAATTTAATGCGGATGATGAGGTGACTGGGAAGAAACTATTGCTGTTAACAACACACTTAAAAGCACAAATAGTATTGCGAGCACAGAAGGGCAAATACGTAGATGTTTTCGACATTACAAGGGAGGCAGTGGCACTAAAATCCAGGAGTGAAGAAGGGAAGGGGAGAAAATTAAAGCAGTCATTTCCATGATGGTAAAAGGGATTTTGATATATGCGGAATGTTTTGTTTCTGAAAAGTTAAGGGCGTACTAAGGTATATACACTTAATAGAGTGTTACACAACATATGGGGGATTTGGATGGAAGGACTATGACGAGGAATTTAGAAGGGGTAACCTGCAATTGAGTGATAAAGGAAGACAGGATTTTGGAATTAAGATATTGGATATGTGGACACAGTTTAATAAACCAGCAGAGAACCCAGTACAGAGGCCCATAATGCAAGGTAGAGTAGTGAAGGCAGAAGGAAAGGAATGCTGGGCGTATAATGACAGGAGATGTGAAAGAGGGAATGGGTGTAAGTTTATGCAGATACAGTGGTGGTTTCCATGCGGGGATAGATTGTAGAAGGAGCAATGGTGGGGGAAATAAGCAGCTTTTTCATGGCCCAGGAGGAAACGGTAATGGGAGAGTAATGGGGAATGGCCAGAACGCCGTTGAGAGTAGATAGACTAAGAAGGGAGTTGGAGAACTACACCAAAGACGAGGACAGAATACTATTGACTAAAGGCCTAACAGAAGGATTTGTACTACCAGTAAAAACAGAGGTTTTAGGGTCAGG
Source organism: Bombina bombina (assembly GCF_027579735.1). Lineage (NCBI taxonomy): Eukaryota > Metazoa > Chordata > Amphibia > Anura > Bombinatoridae > Bombina > Bombina bombina. Next base: position 134,246,854 of record NC_069503.1, read on the forward strand.
AATATTTAGGAACTTGAAATCTGCAGCAGAATACCCGGCGGTACTGCAAGAAAAATTGGAAAAAGAAATAAAACTCGGTAGAATGGCAGGACAATTTAAGGAAATACCTATTGAGGACTTAGTTATATCACCCTTGGGGGGTGGTGCCTAAAAAAGCGAAAGGGAAATTTAGGATGATACATCATCTAGATTGTAAGTTCCCACGGCAATAGGGCCCTCAATTCCCCCTGTATTTTGTCTGTAAAATGTTGTCTTTTATCGTATTGTTTCTCCATTGTACTGTTATCCTTGTACCCATGGGCAGCGCTGCGGAATCTGTTGGCGCTTTATAAATAAAGAATAATAATAATAATAATAATAATAATCATCTGTCCTATCCCAAAGGAAAGTCAGTTAAAGCAGACACTTCAGTACAGTATCAATCATTCGATACAGCAGTAAAGATGGTAAAGGAGGTTGGGAAGGGCGCATTGATGGCAAAAGTTGACATAGAATCTGCTTTTCGGTCGTTACCTTTAAATCCAGAGAGTTTTAAGCTTATGGGTTTTAAATTTAACGGGCAACGTAGACAAATGTTTGCCGATGGGCTGTGCAGTATCATGCTTCAAATTCGAGAAGTTCAGTACATTCTTGCATTGGTTACTGGTAGTAAGAACAGGTTCAAATACAATTATACATTATTTGGATGATTTTATGGTAGTGGGCCCAGCCGAGGCTAGTGCATGCGCAGAATTAAAGAATTAAAGGGGGCTTTACTGAATATGTTAGAAAAGTTAGGAGTGCTGGTGGCAGCTGAAAAATCTGAAGGGCCTTGCACGAGATTGACTTTCTTAGGCATAATAATTGACTCAGTGAGGGAACAATGCAAATTGCCAGAGGATAAAATAGAGAAAGCGCGGCAGCTAATGAAATGGATGTTGGGTAGAAAGAAGGTGACACTTAGAGAGATGCAGAAGTTGCTGGGGGTGCTTAATTTTGCATGCAGGGTTATCCTGTTGGTAGGATATTCAAAAGATGGTTGGAATTGGGTACAACAGGAGTAAAGAATCCTGAACACATGGTTAGGTTAACCGGAGCAATGAAGGAAGACATGAGAGTTTGGGATGCATTTTTAACGGAATTTAACGGAATTAGAATATGACCGAGAGAGGCATCAGTTCATGAGTTAGAATTATATACGGATGCAGCAGGTGGCGCTGGTTTTGGAGCATATTTACAGGGTAGATGGTGCGCCGGAGAATGACCAGCAGAATGGCCAAGGGAGGGATGGGTGAAGAACTTGGCATTATTAGAATTATTTCCTATTGTGGTGGCTGTGGAGCTGTGGGATCATTTGTTGGAAAATAAAAGTATTATATTTTGGTCAGAAAATCAAGGGGTGGTGGATGCGATTAACAACTTATCTGCCTTGTCCATACCAGTGATAAAGTACTTGAGATACCTAGTGTTGAAATGCCTACAGTTAAACATTTGTTTTAAAGCCAGACACATTCCGGGTTACAAAAATGTAGTCGCAGACGCGTGGTCAAGATTTAGATGGGATTTATTTAGGAAAGTGGCTCCTGCTGCCAGAAAGGAAGGTGAACACTGTCCTATCTCTCTTTGGCAGATTGGGAGCGTATAGAAGGAATAAAGAAGTTGGTTGAGAATTCTGTGGCTCCAAGAACCTGGAGGACATACAAAAACTATTGGAAACAGTGGCTTCAATTTAAGGGCGCAAAAATAGTAGCTCCTCAGGCCCCGCCACAGGGGTTTGTGGTCCTCCCCTGATGCGTGGACCCATGTTTGTTGAAATGCTGGGGAATTATTTTGATTTGTGGAATTGAAATTGTTGGAAATTGATTTATTGCTATCATATAAGATTTTGGCTGCAACAGAAAAATCTAAGTTCAAATTAAAGTGACCTTTCCATTTCTATTGGCAATACTGGTGTTGTGTTTTAACCAAGGGAAAAATGAGATTGATGGGGACAGGGAGGCAACTATGGTATGGGGTATGGGAATAATTGGTAGGTAAAATGGAGCCTCTAAGTCTTAAGTCTCTAGAGGAGGCATATAGGGGGCAACAGCCAGTACCTACTAATGCTTTATTGATTCTTCATGCTCTTCATTATATATCATTATAGTTATATATAATATAAAATAAAAAATATATACTATACATATTTTTTAAATATAATTAACAATTGTATAATGGGATTTTTAACAGTATATAGCAACCAATGAGAGAGCTCCTAACTGGATTTTGTTTTCACAATTTGGGAGTTCTGTTCTTATGTATCTCCCTTAGCCAAGGAGTGTCTAGACACATGCCCCAAACTGCCCCAACCACATCACATCCCACTGCCAGTCTAGCCCCTCCCACAACCTGTCTGACTCCAGCCCCACTTGACATGACTCAACCTGCAGGGCACTGCATCTCCACTCGCTGGGATTTATACCCATTTACAAATGGCTCCAGTTCTGTCAGATTTTCGTTTCCCTGAACCATCAATTATAAAAGCTAAAATAGTTTTTTTTATTTGACCATTTACAGGGTGCACTGATCATGTTTCTCTTTCCTATCATTAACTGGGTGTAGAAAATATTCCATAAATGTCCAGTAATATAGATCAGGAGGGATAATGTATGCAAACATAAGGTACTGATGAATGATTTTAATGATGGCAAATAAACAAAACAATCAGATTTATATTATTATTACAGCTTACAAAAGTAGAAACATTTGAGCTTACAACTCTAAGATGGAAACACCCAACATTGTTACATTTCTCTCTCTCACAAATATAGGTAATCACAACAGATGGAATAATACACAGATATATCCTGGCTCCATTGATGTTGTGACATCAGGTCACAGTAGATGAGACCTCAAGACAGAGTTCCCCCTTGTCATCTCCTAGGAAGGAATGTGAGTGCTTTATACAACAGTACGAGTCCATACATGTCTTGTATTTTGGTTCTCTTTTGCATTTCTCTTTGAATAGCAACTAAAATACATAAATGGCTTGACCTGTATGTATTGTACAACAATATGGGTCTACCCCAGCAGCTGGCTCTAGCTGGTAGCGCAGCTGCTTTACTATCAATACAGGAAAAAACGTAGTTCAGTAGCTGTTCAATGCACACCCAACGACACAGTAATACCGCCAACATGGGGTCACTATGAGAAATCTGCTGTCATTAGTGGCTTTATGATAGGGACTTGCATCTTATCTAGCCCAGTGTGTGGTCATCAAACAGGTTGCTCCTGTGTTTTAATGGTCTTTAAACATCAGTTACATTTATGAGCACAACATGCAATTAGCGCTATGCTAAAACGCTGCTATGTAATACATCACCTACTTGGCTCTCAAATAATGTGCACAGGTAACTACGTTTAAAAGTATTTTACCTGTTTCCACAACTGTGATTCATCACATACCCTCAGTCATCTAAACAGCTCATCTCATTTTATTTTCCCTTAAAGGACCAGTAAATACAGTTGATTTGCACAATCAACACATACATGATAAAAAGACAATGCAAGAGCACATAGTCTGAACTTCTAATGATTAGTAGACTTTTTTCTGACAAATTTCCAAGCTATGGATATTTTCACTCCTACTGTATCATGTGACAGCCATTAGCCAATCACAAATTCATAAACGTATATTCTGTGAATTCTTGCACATGCTCAGTAGGAGCTGATGACTCAAAAAGTGTAAATATAAAAAGACTGTGCACATTTTGTTAATGGAAGTGATTTGGAAACTTGTTTAAAATTGCATGTTCTATCTGAATCTGAAAATTTTTAATTGAGTGTCCCTTTAAGTAATTTCCTAATATCTCAGGTAGCGCTGTTTCACAGTGATTGCTGATAATATTATTTACCATTAACGGATTTAGAAGCCTTGTTTGTTTTGTTTTTTGAATATGCGCTGCCAATTAGGGAGCTGTGTAAATGAGTGTATGCTCTAAGTTTACAAATCCTTAGCCTTGATTCAATAAAACCTGTTTGTGAAACTAATTTCTTGCTGAAAGAAACTTGCTGCAAATTTCACCCCTTGAATATTGAAGAATTCATAAAACCACCTGCCAATCCTAGCGAGTTTATCTGCGTTATAATCAACAGCGCTACATTTTTCTCGCAAACAGTTCACTTCTCAATACATAAAATTAGTTCCACTGTCAAGGCTACCGGCATCACTGAAATTCCTTTGAAACATTGCTAAATAAACTAATGGGAAAAAAAATCCTCTATAAATCAGTCCACTCTAACATAAGCACAAAAGAAAAATAGAAATCAATTCTAGAAAAAACAACAACCTTGTCAGCGTTGAAATAGTGAGACTCAGCCACAAGACAATATACTTCACAAGGGCAATCGTGTCTTTTTAAATTCCACATGCAGAGTCGAGGTTTAGATTAAAAATCCAGACCACACATCAAGAATGGCCAGAACCCCCCCCCCAGAACATCAAAAGTCAGTAGTGCTATTCATGCTATGTATGTTATTGGCATCTGTGTGGTTAATTATTTGTGCAATAGTAACAAAATACTCATTAAAGTGTGTTTGTAATATATTTTTATATATCTGATCAAGAAATTTGTTTAATTTTTTTTTGTTAGTCTTCATTGTGTGTTTAACTTATTTATAAAATATCTTATATACAGGGTGTAAATTTCTGGCTCCTAAAGTTTTGGCTCAAAGTATTTGAACTAATTGAGCTTGACTGCATGTACTTACCAGCCATTCATCAGCATATGTAGGATGTGACTGTCAACCAATGAGAATTTGCAGGAAGTGGTGATCAGTCAATGGTTCAACCTCACCCATTCCCCAGGTAAGTGATCACACAGTGATTAGTAATATCAGAGAAGGATCACACCGGGTGAGCCAGCTACGGAGGGGAGACATCTGGCTACTCCCTCTGCTGTTCGCTGTAACCAGTTCCTCATTCCTGAGGCCGCCGGTGCTGAGGCCTGTGCAGCTGTGTGTACACAACACTAATATACTTGGGGGTCAATTTCGCTGTCGGAATTTAACATTTCTTGTGAAATGCTTGTGCAATGCCACCCCCTGCACATTTGCAGCCAATCGGCAGCTAGCAGGGCGTGTCAATCATCCCGATCGTATATGATCGGGATAATTGCAGCCCGCCACCTAAAAGGAGCTGCTTCTTAACGGCTGTTTCTGGCGATCCGGAAACTATGGGCATTATTATTTAATACAATAAATAAGGGTTAATAAGTTGGAATGGTTAGTTGTAAGGAAATTTAGTATATATATATTATTTTTTTTTTAGTGTTGATGGGCCCCTATATAAAAAGACAGTAATGAGTAATAAGCAACAGACTAGACAGTAATGTAATACATCTACCGCAGACATTTCCAGATGGTATTAAAATATAAAAATAAATATTTCAAGCACCAAATATTAAGTAATTACTGTATTTGATAGCTAATTAAGTAATCATAGTGAATGCTATTTTATTAACTGAACTAATTAAATGACAACTAAAGGTACTGAGGTTTAATAATATTGTGAAAAAGAGTTGTATAATTTACATCACTATATCTGTATTGCAGGCTAATAATCCTTTCCTTTTAACCAACGTGTTGAGTTGCTGCTCTTTATTGTAGCCAAGGGGTTGAAATGGGAAGAATATTCAAAATCCAATGCCTAGCTGCTTTCTCTGATAGTCAAAGGATTAAAAATGGAATCATGGAAAATGCAATGGAATTCTGCTGTATCTGGCAGCTAGGGGGTTAAAATAAGAATCTTAGGGAAAAATGCAATGCCTTGCTCCTGTGTCAGGCAGTAAAGTGGTTAAAAATGGAAGCTTATTAAATTGGGGAGCCTATACATTTTTTTAATTAGGGCGCTTATGAAAAATGCAATGCATTGCTGAGGTCTCTGGCAGTCACGGGGTTAAAATGGAAGCTTATTAAAAATGCAATATGAGATTTTTAGGGAAGGGGGGCGGTGAAGCAAATGTAAATGAGTTGGCCCTAAGGAGCTAGCAGCCTACAGGGTAAAGAAAAGCTTCCTGCTGCAATTAATTTAAAGCTATGATATTGGCGGGGGTTTGGAGACATCCCCTGGGTACAGTCATATTCCGTGCACACGCTCATACATTATTTCTTAGCACCAGAATCTTACTGCACCGCAGCACGTGCTGGGCCATTATAAATAAATGATAATAACAATGATAATGAATCTGGCTGCAGCCAACAGAATCTGGAGAGATTTTGCTGTGACATATTCTCTTTTCCTCTTGTTTCTCAGAATTCCCGTTGCTATGGAAACCATGAGAGAATTTATTTGATGGAAGAAAAAAAGAAAAAGGACAGCGATTGTTCTGCTGGTTGACTGGGCTCAGCCTCAGCTACGTATGTACGGGTGATTTCTGTTCTGTAATAATGTTTAATTCATGCATCCTTGCAATGCTCAATGAGGTGCACAGCAGAGAGAGCTGAGCATACTACAATATACATCTACACTAAGTATCTGTATTTTAGCTTTGAAAAATTGTCTTGATAGATTTTCAAACTCCTGCCCCATGGTATAATCTGCTCTGAGGTAAGGGGGTACATTTATCAAGCAGCGGGTGCCGAGTATTACATGTAAGCCTTCCGACTCGCCGGAATCATAAGTTAAAAAGCAACGCTGCTCCTTAAAGGGACACTGAACCCAAATTTTTTCTTTTGTGATTCAGATACAGCAGCAATTTTAAGCAACTTTCTAATTTACTCCTATTATCCAATTTTCTTCATTCTCTAGGTATCTTTATTTGAAAAGGAAGCATGTAAGTTTAGATGCGGCCCATATTTTGGTGAACAACCTGGGTTGTTCTTGCTGATTGGTGGATAAATGCGCCCACCAATAAACAAGTGCTGTCCAGTGGCTGGCTCCTTAGCTTAGAAGCCTTCATTTTCAAATAAAGATAGCAAGAGAACGAAGAAAAATTGATAATAGGAGTAAATTAGAAAGTTGCTTAAAATTGCATGCTCTATCTGAATCACAAAAGAAAAAAATTGGGTTCAATGTCCCTTTAACTTCTCTGCCACCTCTGAGGTGGTGGACTGCAATCATCCCAATCCGATCGACAAGATTGACACCCCCTTGGCCATGGATGTGCAGGGGGCAGCTTTGCACAAGCATTTCTTGTGAAATGCTTGTGCAATGTTAAATGCCTACAGCGTATTAGCGATGTCGGGTGGTCATGATTCGCCACAGCGAATCTTGTCCGCCCGACATTTGATAAATCGGCCCCATGGACTTTGGGAATCAGACACAAGGGGGCCGATTGTCTAAACCCTGCCAGATCAGAAGTGGTTTTTCACACTAAACCTTGCAGGGGCTGCCCTGGTGGAATTATCTTAAAGTGACATTAAACACTTTAATATGGTAATATAAAATGATAAATTGTATATATTATTTATTTTGTCCCCTTTTCCTGTAATTCCATTCTAAAATTGTGAGCATTTTAGTTCCTGTTAGAAATGGAAGTGCAGAACACTGTTATATTCCACACAGCCATTGGCTGCACACTCTAGTGACCTATTTATAACTGTCCTTAATTGGCCGCAGCAGAGAAATTAACCTAAGTTACAACAGGGCAGCTCCCATTGTTTTATAGACACTAAGGGGCCTATCTATCAAGCTCCGTATGAAGCTTGAGGGCCCGTGTGGCTCACCAGAAACACCAGTTATGAAGCAGCAGTCTAAAGACCACTGCTCCATAACCTGTCCTCCTGCTCTGAGGAGGAGGACAGACATCGCTGCAATTCAACCAAATCGAATACGATCGGGTTGATTGACACCCCCTTGGCCGCGAATCTACAGGGGACGGCATTGCACCAGCCGCTCACAAGAGCTGCTGGTGCAATGCTGAATGCAGAGAGCGTATTGCTCTCCACATTCAGCGAGGTCTGTCGGACCTGATCCGCACTTTCGGATCAGGTCCGACAGACCTTTAATAAATAGGCCTCATAATCTGTGCGATGTCTCCTATTGAACTGAATGGAGCTCGCAGGAAAGGGAAACTTCACTGTGTAGGGCGATAAATCCTGCAGCCACTATAAATCACATTGCTCTGCTTTCTGCGTATAGCATCTTAGAATCACCTATATATTTTCTTATGCATGTGCTTTTATATTAGGTATTAATATTTTGAGCATTTTGTCACAACCTCGCTACCTTTTCATTTGCAAGAAAAAAACAGTATTGAGAGAAAATTTCATGTTCAGACGATTTTATGAAAAAACTACAATTACACTTTGTATTTCATACTAATAAATACAATTTCTTTAGGTGTTTTTGCACATCAGGTGTACTTAAATTACAATTTACGCAGTGCATATTTAATATGATTTATTCCTGTGTAATTTACATACAAATTTTAAGATTTTGATAAAAAACGATTTTTGGTAAACAATTTTGTTACAATTTTTGATGCACTTTAACAATTACAATTTTTCCTTTATATTTATGTGTGAATGGTTCAATTATAAGTTTTGTACAATTTTTAAATTACGATTTTAATTGTGAACTTTTGCATTGTATTTATCTCTTTCACATATGAAAATGCAGTATACGCCCATTAGCAAGACACCCTTTTTCAGGGTAAAAAGGGGCTGTATAGAATTCTACCAGGGGAACTTGGATTGTTGAAAAATTCAACCCCTCTTATAATATGCTGCAGTTTTGCAGTAATCTTTAACGTTACAGTACAACATTTTGAGCATCACAAATTACTTCATATCCTACTTGTATTTTTTTTGTTTTAAATTAAAACCACTGATATAAACAATAATTTATCTGAGTGGCACAATATATTTGTTTATTGTATAGGGGAGTATGAACTAAACACTATCACAAAACACTGTGATGTTTTTTTCATGATCTTTGCAGGTGGGTACCAGCCTTTCTTCCCCCAAGCTGTACATATAATGGTCATATAGTTTTGATGTGCATTAAAGGGACAGTTTACTCCAGAATTTGTATTGTTTAAAAAGATAGATAATCCCTTTATTACCTTTCCCCAGTTTTGCATAACCAATACTGTTATATTAATATACTTTTTACCTGTGTGATTATCTTGTATCTAAGCCTCTGCAGACTGCCCCCTTATCTCAGTTCTCTTAACAGACTTGCATTTTAGCCAATCAGTGCTAACTTATAAATAACTCCACGGGAGTGAGCATGTTGTTATCTAAATGACACACATAAACTAGCACTGTCTAGCTGTGAAAAACTGTCAAAATGTACTGATAAGAGGCGGCCTTCAAGGGTTTAGAAATTAGCATATGAGCCTATCTAGGTTTAGTTTTAAAAAAAAAAAATACAAAGAGAACAAAGCAAATTTAATGATAAAGTAAATTGGAAAATTGTTTAAAATTATATGCCCTATCTGAATCAAGAAAGTTTAATTTTGACTTGACTGTCCCTTTAACACTTAAAGGAATACGGAAGTCAGAATTAAACCAGATAGAGCATTACATTTTAATAGACTTTTCAATTTACTTCTATTATCAAATGTAGCCCCTTCTTATGAAAAGCTGGTGATTGGTGGCTACACACATATGCCTCTTGTTATTGGCTTACCAGATGTGATCAGCTAGCTCCCAGTAGTGACTTTAGTTGTTTAACTCATTGGCAGGGGATACATAAGTTATTTGAGAGTAATAGTGCGGTAATAACATGCTCTAACACCGAAACATTTTCTTTTTCCATTGTTATATCTTTTTAATGTAAAGGATTTATGAGATGCAGTTGTGCACTTATTGCATATAAATAATTATATAGCATACATCAGGATCTAAAGCTGATAGGACTTAATTTAAATGATCATTGGTTTATAATTATATTCCATAACTGTTTCACCATCATAGAATGTTTCATTTTATATTTAATCTGAACCTTAAAAATAACGGCCATGTAGATAAAATCTGGCATCTTACTTGAGATTCTCATTAAAAAAACTACTAGTCACATAATATGGTCTGTGGGGTCATTTTATGATAGTGCGGACGGACATGATACGATGTAGCGATCATGTCACCGCACATCGATAAATGCCGACAGTATACGCTGTCTGCATTTATCATTGGTGCAATGCCGCCCCTGCAGATTTACGGCCAATGGGCTGCTAGCAGGAGGTGTCAACCCCTGTGTGCCCAATTTATCATCTGCTGATCTGGGGTAGTTCTTAGGACCAAAAAGAATATGAGAGGTGTGAAGGAAGGAGGACCCAGTCCCCAAATCTAAATTTAACCCTATCCCTAACCCCAATCCCTAGCCCTAAACCTAATCCTATCCCTAATTTCTAACCCTAAATTTAATCATAACCCTGATCCCAACCTCTAACCCTAAACTTAAATCCAATTAGTAACCATAGACCTAACCCCAGTCCATAACTATAAACCTAACCGCAGCCCTGTCTCCAATCTCAAACCTTAAAACGAATTTTAGCCCCAACCCTAATACTTAACACCAATTCTAACCCTAGCCCTAATCCCTAATCATAGCCCTAACCACTATCCCTAATCATAGCCTAAACCACAATCCCTATTAATTGCCTAAACCACAATCCCTAATCATTGCCTAAACCACAATCCCTAATCATAGCCCTAACCACAATCCCTAATCATAGCCTAAACCATGATCCCTAATCATAGCCTTAACCACAATCCCTATTCATTGCCTAAACCACAATCCCTAATCATAGCCCTAACCACAATCCCTAATCATAGCCTAAACCACAATCCCTAATCATAGCCCTAACCACAATCCCTAATCATAGCTCTAACCACAATCCCTAATCATTGCCTAAACCACAACCCCTAATCATAGCCCTAACCACAATCCCTAATCATAGCCTAAACCACAATCCCTAATCATAGCCCTAACCACAATCCCTAATCATATCCTAAATTACAATCCCTAATCATATCCCTAACCACAATCCCTAATCATAGCCCTAACCACAATCCCTAATCAGAGCCTAAACCACAATCCCTAATCATAACCCTAACCACAATCCCTAATCATAGCCAAAACCACAATCCCTAATCATAGCCCTAACCAAAATCCCTAATCATATCACTAACCACAATCCCTAATCATAGCCCTAACCACAATCCCTTATCATAGCCCTAACCACAATCCCTAATCATTACCTAAACCACAATCCCTATTCATTACCTAAACCACAATCCCTAACCATAGACTTAAAGGGACACTAAACCCTCAAAAAAAGTTGGCACTATCGCAAAATTAATAATTATTATAGAATTTTGTATTATACATTCAACTATCAAAAATGTACCTTTTAGTAGTAAACCTCTTCTGAAAATTGAAGGTTTTCCAAACCCACCACCGGCTATGCATGTTCATAGCCCAATCCTGGTGGATAACCCAGGTTCGAATATGGCGGAACATTGCAGCAATCCGCATGCGCGAGCTTGCAGAGTCATCGTTTATGTAATTAACGGTGTATCTCTGTACAAACCAACAGACCCGCTGTATCAGGGGCGGGATATGCGCATGCGCAAGTGTCACAATCAGTCTACGCATGCGCAGGGTGACGAAATCGTCACATAATGATATGCAGAAAATCTGCAACAGATTGGAGATTTCTATTCATCTTGACCGGCCCATATTTGAGGGTTGGATTGGGTGACGTAATAGGAGAAAATAAAAAGTATATTTTAAAATGTAGAGAAGCTTCGTTAGAGTGTAAAAGTAGGTGATCTCTTTTATATTACTAATTGTTATATGAAATGTGTGGTTTGGTAGTGCACACAAAAAAAAAGTTTTGGAATCCTTTAACCACATTCCCTAATCATAGCCCAAAACCACAATCCCTATTCATAGCCTAAAACACAATCCCTAACCATAGATTGAACCCTTATCCCTAGTCCTAATCCCAATACTTAGCCATAAATCTAATGCTAGCTCTAACTCCAAACCCTTATCCCAATCACTAACCCTAACCATAAGTAACCACGGCATTCTTACACTGGGATGTCATAAACATCAGGTGCTCATCATACTTGAGACCTGAGAGACGTGGTTGGTGCATACACAGAAGGAAGAAAAAGAGACCAGGTCCTCTTGCAAATCAACAGTTTATTCTACAGATGCAGATTACAGGTGCATTCCCAACTATCTGATGCATTTCGCACATGCGCACATGTGCTTCATCAGAGATCATGGTAAGCCCTCATACACACACATATATAGTGTAAAATAGCCAATCACAGAGAAGTTAGTACCTATGACGTATTAATTAGTTGCTTACTTATTCGTTAATTCAATTTCAGTTGCTATTTTGAGTTAGAGGATCAGTATTTAACTCTTAATTGGCCTAGCTAGTGTCTTTTTTTACATGTTATTTATTTTCTGGGTGGCTTATACACAGATAATGTTCTTACTACTAAGCTGAACACTAAAATCATCAAAGTCCTATACTTATCTATATTTACAATTGTGACCTTGCAGAGACCACATAAACTGTCAGCAAAACATCAGTTTTAATAAAGGGACACTGAACCCAAATTTTTCTTTCAAGATTCAGATAGAGCATGGAATTTTAAGCAACTTTCTAATTTACTCCTATTATCAATTTTTCTTCGTTCTTTTGCTATCTTTATTTTAAAAGCAGGAATGTAAATCTTAGCAGCCAGCCCATTTTAGGTTCAGCAGCACCATGGATAGCGCTTGCTTATTGGAGGCTTACTTTTACCCACCAATAAGTAAGCATAACCCAGGTTCTCAACCAAAAATGGGCCGGCTCCTATGCATCACATTCCTGCTTTTTAAATAAAGATAGCAAGAGAACGAAGAAAATTTGATAATAGGACTAAATTAGAAAGTTGCTTAAAATTGCATACTCTATCTGAATCATGAAAGAGAAAATTTGGGTTTAGCGTCCCTTTAAGCACTGGCCACTCAGAGCCGCACGGCACAGGGGAGGAGAGAGCAATACTGTTCAATAATTATTTTACACAATAAAAATGACTGTTTTGATGTTCAGTAAGCAAAGCGTAATTTTTAACTTATAGGTTTGGTTTCATAATTCTGTCTCTTTAACCACTTGCCATTGCATTACTTGTGTTACTTAAATCATTGGCAGTTAAAGGGTTACTGTAACACAGCCATATCGTTTTGACATTGCGATTTTTATGACTTTGAATGCAATTGACATTAGTCATGAAAAGAATCCCACACGTTGTGCGTCATATCAACAAATCACCTAAACGCTTTACAAGTTAATACATTTTTTGATGCATATAATTACCAACGTGTAACCTTAAGATGCTGTTATTTTATCTGATGCAAGAAATATCACTATTGAGTATTCTCTGAGACTAATGCATTACTATCATTCCTTGGAGTGGGCACCAAACATATTTTAGTATTAAACAAATAAATAAAATGAATACATAACACAATGATTTACATGTAACAGAGAAGTTATGTTCTTACAGTTTACAATAATTGTTGTCTCCAGGTCCGGGAGGGGTGACAAAATTATCATGTGAATGGGTCAACAGGGATACCTGGGTATGTGAGGCTGTTAAAGGTACATGAACTCAAAATCAAAAAGAGTATAAATAAAAATAAAAAAAAGATAAAAACGACAAAAATTTCCTTTTTTTTTTTTTTTTAACCTACTCTTAATATACTTTGTTGAAACTCACCTTTATATGAGTATGCACGTGTCATAAGCACTATACCACTGTTACAAACACTGGGGTTTGTAGGATATTCTCGTATATCATTGGAAAAATGGGATTGGAAAGGGATCACAATCTTTAAATCAAATACAACCGAGGTTAATAACTCCCATTATATTTTGGGGTAGATTTATCATACCCCGGGCAGACATGATTCGCTATAGCGGCTCATGTCCGCCCTGCATCGCTAAATGCCGACAGCATATGCTGTTGGCATTTAACATTGCACAAGCATTTCTGGTGAAATGCTTGTGCAATGCCGCCCCCTGCACATTCATGGCCAATCGGCCGCTAGCAGGGGGTGTCAATCTTCCCGCTTGTATCTGATCGAAATGATTACTGTCTGCCGCTTCAGAGGTGGCGGATGAGTTAAGGAGCAGCGCGGTCTTACAACTGCTGCTTCTCAACCTAAGTTTCCGGCAAACCGGAAATTTCGGGGGTAGATTGCAGCATACGCTTTTTGATAAATCTACCCCTTAATCTCCATTTCTCCATAATGGCCCAGTTAACAGCCAATAACGGATCACCGAAATCCAAAATGGGTTAATGGAGTTCATGTGTGCATTTTGCAATTGGATAGAGTGGTATTTATGATAGGTGTTAAATATTCTGAATGCCATTTGTATATGGGCATAATGGGTATACTGGTAATGTTTGCTCAATCATGTTTTTAAATAAGTTAAAAATATTGTCCATTTGTTAGAAAGCATATCTAAATAGGCTCAGTGGCTGCTGATTGGTGGCTGCACATACCCATAGATGCCTCATGTGATTGGCTCATCCATGTGCATTGCTGTTTCTTCAACAAATGATATCTGAAGAATGAAGCAAATTAAATAATAGAAATAAATTGTAAAGTTCTCTTTCTGAATCATGAAAGAAAAACTTTGGGTTTCATGTTACTTTAAGGATAGATAGGTAGATAGATAGATAGATAGATAGATGGACCTGCATACTGCACTGATAAGTCTCCTCTGCATTAAAATTGTACACATTCTGCACTCGCTTATGTATAGACTGGCTGCTATGGGCCCCCAGAACTTGGACCCTGTTGCCACTGCCCCTACTTCACCACTGATAGTTCCGCCCCTACTCCCAACTGTTCCACATAATGTGGTACTGTCACTGTCTGAGAACTCTCCCGTTCTGTCCCTTCTGCAGTGTTTTACATCTCCCAGTTTCTGTAAATGAACCCTGACTTTCAAAAAATAAAAAACAGCACCACCAAAACCTTCCACTTCCTTCTAATGCTTGTGGGCAAGAAGGCATGGAGTTGTCATGCAACAGAACTACTCCTGAAAACGCAATTCCCCATAAATCCTTCTGGCCTTCGCACAAGACTTACTAGTCTAGGCCAAAGTAAATCGATACTAACAGTATATGGCAACTGTTCTAATACAAACTATTATGGGGCCGTATATATCCCAAGAGTAAAGTGTACTAGAATGTCCCTTTAATTGAATGGATAGTAAATCAATTATACAAACTACACAACTTATTTGTTAAGTAAAAAAAAAAAAACAACAAATTGATTCAGTGTTGATGGCAACTTTTGTCATGTTCTCTGCATATATTTTGTCCTGGTTTTATCACAGACAACTTGGGTCATTTAACGGGACATAAAAGTACAATATTAAATTGCTCTAATTTGTAAAACCATTTACTCAAACGTAGTAACATAGATTTTTGTCTGCAGATAAATGTCATAGGCCCATCAAGTCTGCCCGATATTTCCTAAAAGTATAAGCTTATCTAGTTTGTAGGATAGCCTTATGCTTATCCCAGGCATTCTTAAAGTCCCCCACAGTGCTTGCCATTACCACCTTTTGTGGAAGTTTATTCCATAAATAAATCTAGAGCTGCAACAACTAATCGGCATAATCAATAATAATCGATTAGTTGGTTTGCAATTAGTTGGTTTGTGCACAACACCAGCTGCTTCACTCCAATGAGCTCCTGCACATGGTATTGTGTTTTATGGTTATGTCCTTAGCCTAAAGGACGCCTACAAAACGTATACTTTTCACTTTTTCAGGACACTAAGTTTCATTTTAAGTTAACTACTCCTGGCTTATGTGCAACCCAGATATAATAAGAGTCATAATTTGGATTGTTTATATTAAATCAGGTGATTTGGGACTATGCTTTGCATGATATAGCGCTGAGCTTGTTATTTACACCTAGCCCCTAGATTGATGGCATTTGTTATATGAATTGATGTCACTATTACCTGTTTGCACTATTTTTTTGCGGATCGTTTGCTATTTGCTGATTATATGTACTCTATAGATAAATGTGTAAAGTTGTGTACTGATACTGATGTTGTCTTTAGCCCTCTTGCCTTTTTTTGTTTTTTTATATTTTTATTTAATTGCAATATGTACCAAATTCAACCTCTGTAACATAAATTAGCGAAATCAGTAACCCAACAAACCTGTATGCCCACTATATACCGATAATGCTCCTGTTTAAATCCCTTAAAGAGACATACACACGTGATGTAATTACTAAACCCATTTTGTTTGTAATAAATGGTCAACATTTAGTTTTTCGATTAGGAATTTGTAACAACACAAAAAAAAACGATTTTGTGTTGTTTTTCGGGAGGTATTAAAACCAGGTTTGCACCTTTATATCCCTTTAAATACCCTCAATTCTAATGGATAAGAATAGGTAAAGCGCTAGCAGCAGATCAGATTAGTAAAAAAAAAGTAAATTGCTCTAGCGCCATGCAGTTTCTCTTGACGATTTGTAAAAAGATATGCGTAACACAAGAAATGACTAATTAAAGGCACCATTTAAAAATGTACATATATTATAAAAGGAACAGCTCAGTTTAAAAATGTTAATAACAGAAAATAGGCAAATATACATAATACTCTTGTGATTAAATACTCTTGTGATTAAAGATCTTGGATTCTACCCTTTTTTACTGTCCCATCTGCATAATTTTAAGAAAAATGCTTTTTTCAAGAACACAAAGGGCGTCCTCTTCCCTGCAATCAGACCTGTCATTAAAGGGCAATCGTCTTCTGTAGGAGGCTTTTTTCTGGTGAGACAGAAAGCTGCAGAATCAATTAGAACAAGGTTATTAAGTGGCACTGTCAAGTGAATTATATGGCAATAGATCCTTTCATATAGCACCTGCCAACTACACAGAAACGAAACATTAAGATATTTGTGTCTGATTATGCACCCATGAGAAAGATTTGTTTTATTCCAGCTATGTCTATATATACAAATTCCTTTTCTGGCTCCTAATATTCTGATACAGGTATACCTCACTTTACAGCGCTTCACTTTACAGCGATTCGCTAATACAGCGCTTTGTGGAGCTGAAGTTCAACCTCCAAAGATTTTGAAATAGTGCTGTAATCATCGTGAGATTGTGATATAAGTGACTGGCACCATTTTGTTATGCGCAGTTCACTCTGTTTACAGCATTACAGTGCAAACTGTGTCTCAGTGTTATAATCTGGCAAATTTTACTACAGTCATTGTCACTAATTTACAAGTACAGTATTTACTGAATACTGTACTGTGCTAGTGTTAAACTCAATGTAGCACTATTGCACCCCTAATATATACTAGTTCAAACATGTTTTTAAGTTTTTAAACACACTGGCAAGTGAAAAGAAAGCTAAAACTGCCTTGTTTCACTTTAAGGCGGTTTTCACTTTACAGCGGGGCTCCGGTCCCTAACCCGCTGTATGAGCGGGGTATACCTGTATATGTTCCACTCTTAAAGGGATATGAAACCCACATTTTTATTTTTATTTTTTTTTTCAATAATTTTTTATTGAAGATTTTTAAACAGTACAGCAAACATTAAAAGTCACGAGTGATACAGTTTTAAGCACAGTAACACACCAGATACATAAACAAGTAGCATTGAGATTAGTAATTGAAATAGTGAGTGACATGAGCTTCTGAAATCTTCATTTTGTAGTAATAGTAGCATAATGAGGTGACTACTGAGCTGACCACATGTGGGTCTCATGGGCATAAAAATAGAATAGACATGGTAGTCTCTAGAAAGGCCACTCCAGGGCCTTATGATGAGATAGCATCAAAATATATATAGGGGGGGGGGCAGTCAGCGGGCAAAGAGCCGCTATAAATATAAGAAGATAAGGGGAAAGGAAAAGGGGGGGGGGCGTGTCGCAATAAACATTAGTAACTTAGGAGGAAATATGATGTATGAAAATACAATGGCTTCTTGACCCTTGAGTATATGATATTTTCCATGAGTCGTTCCCTCAAAAAACACCCAGAGGCCCTCTCAAACCAGATCTATCGTATTGATGGAATAGGGATAGATAGTCAGTTGTAGTGTACTCAGGAACAGAGTAAAGACATAAAAAGCAGCAGATATGTATAAGAGCAATTACATAAACAGTTTATATCTGTGAAATAGACTACTAAAATAAAAACTAGTTACATACAGACATAGAACCCATTTAGTTTATGATAAGTGAGGGACAAACATTTAATCTCTAAAGCATTCCTATTTCAGACTCCTCCAGTGAGGTAGTATGCTTAAATGAGACAATAGGTACTGTCTGAACAAATTACTATCCAGCACTCCTAATGTCTACCAGTATGTCTCGATAAAAAACAAAAACAAAGGCTGTAGAGTATACTGGATATACATCCTAAGTTGTGAAAACTACAGTTTTGTACTGGAGTATCTATTACCATTTAAGTCTTATATAAATAAAGGGTCACACATGCGCCTAACTAAATTAATATAGCAAAAAATGGGCAATAATAATGACGATGGTTACTCTAAAATCTTATTACCTTTACATTTATAACCGTTAGGGATCAGTCGCTGATAACCCTCCATAAACATGAAGTAGGGGCATATGTAACATCAGATCATATAGAAATTGGGCTTGAGACTACAAACTGTGGTATAAAAATGGATAGGTACTGCAGACTAAACCCATTCTTACTTATGGGTAAATAAAGGCCTAGGGATAGTGTATATTATACTCTCACCTGAAAAGGACTATATAGGGCGGACATCCTAGTGTATACTTCTAACTAAGAGCATAAATCGTTCTAAAATTACAACCCTATCATATCCCAGAAGCATGTACTATAGGATACACCACCATAAGTGCGTGCAGTTTCTAAGCATACCGTGCTGAATGAGATATTAAAACAAGTAAAACCTATGGAGTAGCCTGTAGCAAAAAGCTGTAGAAGAGGGACACTGAAATGCGTAGCATTTTCTTAGTAGGTGTTCTGATGAATATATTATCCTAGTAGACAATCTAAATATCTTAAAGGTAGCTAAATGCGAAAAATCAAGCTGTAACATAGCTTGAAATTATTAAGCTAATGTTGGACTTTTTCTAGGTACATAAATATAATAACGCTTCGAAACAAACATAAAATGTACAGCAATGTATAGTAAATATCTAATCAAAATAGGCATTAAGAATTAACGGAGTCAAACTTCAATATATATATCAAAAGTAAGTCTTGCTTTTTGTTAGTATTTTGTATATGCTCTGTTAGTCCGGTTGTTTTAGACACTGTCTATGGGTGCGTTATGGAAGGAGAACTGGGGTTAAACTTTGCAGCCGCATTGTGTATTCGGTCTTCTTAATCAGGTATGTAGGAGTCTCACTGCTATCCTATCCCTGAGTCTGTCCGGCCTGTCGCACTGCTGCTGGTATCCCTGTAATAGATGAGAAGATAGAGAGGCAAGGTTTTCAAAGTAGCAGGGAGTAGCCAAGACTACCGCACTGTCCAGAGCTCATCACCAGGCAGAAGATACATGTGGATATATTGCGCAGTCAAGCCACAGGAGCCGGCCGCACTCCCGTAGCCAGTAGTGATGTGTGTGAGGCTGATCGACAGTGACCCCCCATCCTGATCTACCAAGCCATCAGGAATACGGAGGTTGATCTGGATGAGCGCCTTACAGGTGGTGGCCAAATAATAATTTATCTCTGTCGATGCTAAGGGCAAGTGCGTGGCCTCAGGGGGTAACGTTGTAATCAGGCTGGTAACCGGATAGTCTGTTGACAGTGTTGAGGGGATAGATTCCTGAGAACACTGAGTTTCGGTACTATCTTCTGCAACGCCATGTTTGATGGTTTCCATGAGGTCATGAAAACCCCGTTCTGCTTTGTCCTCTAATTCCACCAAGAGATTAAAGAGATCTAAATAGTTGTCCTCCATGCTGAGGCTGTAGAGAGATATTCCTTTTTTACCCGGGGAGTCCGGGGGGAGAAATCACGGTCGACTTTGGGTAGGCCCCTCTCTGATAGTAATACAAACAGTCCAGCTTTCTGTCTTTAATATATCGCCAGCTGCAAAATCTTTCTCAGAATGTAGTGCTGATGGTTTGCAGAGGGAGTATAAATCGTAAATAATAGTAGTGACTGTCTAAAGATGATATATCTAGCTTATTGTGTATATTATGCTAGGAGCCTCTGAATGTGCGACCGGTCATGTCAGCCTCTTAGGCACGCCCCCCGAAACCCACATTTTTTTATTTCATGATTTAGACAGAGCTAGTCATTTTAAGCAACTTTCTAATTTTCTGCTACTGTCAATTTTTCTTTATTCTCTTGGTATCTATATTTGTAACAGAGTATTGAAAGCTTAGGAGCCAGCCCATTTTTGTTTCAGCACCCTGGATAGCGCTTGCTGATTGGTGGCTACATTTAGTCACCAATCAGCAAGCACTACTCAGGGTGCTGAACCTAAAATGGTCCGGCTCCTAAGCTTTCATTTCTGCTTTTCAAATAAAGATAGAACACAGAAAAATTGATCATAGGAGTACATTAGAAAGCTGTTTAAAATTGCATGCTCTATCAGAAGTATGAAAGAAAAAATTTGGGTTTAGTATCCCTTTAAGTGACAAATCTCGACCACGCCTCTAAAACACCCCTTGAATTACCACGGAAACTTACGAAACGCTGGAAATGAAGACCTCACAAGTGTTTATGAAACGAGCACACTATACTATAAGTATTTAGCTGTACTGCCTACCAGCAACATCTGCAGTTCTTATCATTTTCACGCCTCCACTTTTGAAATATACCAAGTAACCGTCAATGAGTAACGCAGCTGATTAGCAACAGGAAGCAGGTGGCACAAATAAATAACATTTGTAGTGTTAGCATTATTCAAATAGGTGAAAGCTAAGGAAGTGAATTAATAAAACTGGAAGCTGAAGTAGATTACTGTACTCACCTGAGAGTTTTCAGAAGTAGCCACTGGTCACAGCTGAGATATTATAGTGCACGATTATGAAGGATGGGTAATGTATATAAGTTCGTTACTCACCATATTCAGAGGCAGGGTTTTGATAATCTTGTACTGCTTTTTAGGCTCCAGCTTGTATATGTGACGGTCGGTTATTAGCAGCGCTCTGTCTTTGCACTTGTTAAAACGATTTACCTTAAAAAAAAAAAATAATTGATAGGCTCAGAGGCTTAGTTTGTTATTTTTAGCAGACCTAATATTCATTTTCACCATCCTTCCTTCATTCCATATCATTAGATTTTTCAGCAACAACACATTTGTAGACCCTCCCACAAGGAGTTTTCCAAAGCAAGCAACAGATATAACAAATTGATTATGTTACAAACGCCTTACCTGTAGCACTAGTGTACCTACTAGATCTACAAGTAGCACATCAATCTCGCTACAAATAACAGTGGTATTTAGTGACTTTCTATACCTTGAATCGGACCAAACCAGGCCTGTCCTTTGGGCAGAGCGACAGGGGCTCCGCACATTGGAGGCGGGGGGGGGGGGGGGGCGGCCCACAATGTCAGGAGTGAGGATATGAGAAGGTGAAATGTGCATCCAGTATTTAGTTTATTATACAAGGGGGAGTAATATATAGGGGTCAATTTATTAAGCTCCGTATCGCTGCTCCATAACCTGTCCGCCTGCTCTAAGGCGGCGGACAGAAATTAACCCGATCGAATACAATCGGGTTGATTGACACCCCTTGCTAGCGGCTGATTGGCCGCAAATTTGCAGGGGGCGGCATTGAACCAGCAGTTCACAAGAACTGCTGGTGCAATAATAAATGCTGAGAGTGTATGCTGTCGGCATTTATCGATGTGCAGCGGACATTATACGCTATATCGTATCATGTCTGCTCGCATATTAATAAATTGACCCCATAGTGTTTTTCTTTATATAGGTAACACTATTCGGGGGGGTTACTGAGCATGAGTGAGAGTTCACAACTTATACATATGTCTTTTGTGATTGGCTGATGCCTGTCACATGATACAGAAGGCAAAAATTTACCAGAAAAAAAAAACTATTACTCACTAGAAAAAATAAATAGTTATTGGATTGTCTGTTAATTATGAAGTCCTACTGTATTTAATGGTCATGTGTTTAATGTTTAAGATGTCTTAGGCAATTAAAGTTTAACTGTGGTGGAGGTCTTAGGTGCCATCCCAGTTAGGGTTAAATTGTTCTGGGTCAGTAAAAATGATCCTTTACATAAAAATGCCAGTTATTTTTTTTTGTAGCTCCTTCATTGCATCATATTGCATGGTACTCTATTTAGTGCTTCCACTCGCAGATACGCTCTAACTTCCGATATCACGTTAACTTCTTCTCCCCATAGACTTCAATGGTGCATGCAAACTGTAAATGTATACACATATATATACATTAAAGGGACACTAAACCCACATTTTTTTCTTTCATGATTCGGATGGAGCATGCAATTTTAAGCAACTTTCTAATTTACTCCTAATATTAAATTTTCTTTGTTTTCTGGGTATCTTTATTTAAAAAGCAGAAGTGAAAGCTTAGGAGCCAGCCCATTTTAGGTTCAGTTCCTGGGTAGCGCATGCTGATTGGTGGCTAATAGCCACCGATTTAGCAAGCACTATCCAGGGTGCTGAACCAAAAATGGTAACGATACCAGGAGAACAAATAAAAAATGATAATAGGAGTAAATTAAAAAGCTGCTTAATATTGCATTCCCTATCTGAATCATGAAAGAAAAAATTTGGGTTTAGTATCCCTTTAATACACATATTTAGACATGTATATGTATGTGTATATATATATATATATATATATATATATATATATATATATATATATTATAGCTCTTTCCATTCAAATACCTTATCATATACCATATACCTTTTAACCCTTATAACTTTTTTTGTGTGAATATTTATATGAATAACTTTTATTAGAGGGTGTATATTTGAGTATTTTAGTTTTCGCTTGTACCGTGTTGCTTACTTTTTTTTTATACGCAATATTGCGTGCATGCTAATATTAACGTACCACTTGTAATATGGCCCATAATAAGTAGCTTATTTTAATATTTTATAAATACTATTTGTGTGGGTGTTTGTATGTATGTATGTGTACACATACTCACACACATATATATATATATACACAGTATATATATATATATATATATATATATATATATACACACACACACATCCCTCATCTTAATGTGCTTTACAAAGTTTGATCTTAGATAATAATAATTTCTGTACAAAAGTCTTTTCTCATGAAATATAAACTCATCACACTAAATGCATCAAATTAAATACAAAAGTCCCGTAGCTTTTATATTTCACTGTAAAGAATTAGAATCACTCTTCTGTGATGTTTAGCAAAAGCACTCAGTGAGCTGATTTACTGATTAGTAATGGAATTTATAATGCTATATAATCAATTCAAGTGTTTCTCATTCTTAAACATTGTTAAATAGATAAGAGGAAGGAGCTACGCTGAATTAACAATGTCTAGAAGAAAGGTCATCTATTTTTTTTAAATCTCTTTGGAAATTTCCTTACATGTGTTCAGGAGCAGTCACATGGAAAGAGTTGTCTGCTTGGAAGCTCCCCCAAGATACAGATGACGTCACTCATATCATCCCCGTATCACACATGTGCAACATGCAGGTCTCTGCAGTGTTATCAATTTCCATGGCAACCGGATTGTTCCCTTCCATTCTGCCTAAAATTCCCATGTGAGGTACCTCTTGTGGAATTTGGTGGGGTTTTGGAATTCAAATCCATTTCAAAAGGTTTAAAAACTCTATTAAAAGCTAAATACTACAAGGTCTTCAAATGCATCTGTGGACAATTAACACCCTCTATACTTGCATGGGACAAACCAATATTGGGCTTCCAAATTTCCAATCAATTGGAAAACAAGTGTTGACCTGTTTTCAGCATTTTCTAGTTCCATGAGTAGGCTTTACCTGGCAAAGAACTTGCAGCAATGCCCCTGTTCAGCCGACTAGCAGAGAAGGGGAAATTCATTTTACAATAATAATTATAACCCACATTTCACAGTGTTTTTTTTACTTCTGTAGTGTAGTTTTTAACAATTTCTACTGTGAGCATTTGGGGTTTTTTTCTGGGTAACTTCAATAGACATTTACATTTTTCCATAAAATATGTTTCTTGTAGAACAATTTTGTTTCGATTTAGTAATACAATTTCTTTCATAAAATAATGATGGTCCACAGTCCTCCAAAATCATATGGGATATATTTCTCGCCACTAGGAGGAGGTCATGAACCCATACAAGATATTTGCAGAGATCCTTTAGAGGCAATATCCATTGGTATCCCTTTAATTCCATTGTATGAGTGATTTATATTTATGCACATACATTTATCATGCAGACACTGAGCATTAATTATTAATATTTTCATTTACTATGCACTTTGTATATGTACTTTGTCAGTATACACAGTCTGCTTTCTCTGGACATGGACTAACAAGTACCTAACGTGTACTTATGTGTACCACATAGCAATCTAACTATGTGCAAATACTTAAAGGGACATTCCAGTCCAAATTTAAATGCACATACATTTATTACATCTTTGAATAGAAACATATTTGCAATATACACGTGCTGGCAAAAATGCTTCTTGTAAAAGTTATCACTGTTTTAGTGTTAATATTTTTCTCTGCACGTTTATGTGAAGCATAGCTAGATATTGTCACTGCACCCACATTTTTAATACTGCAGCTGCTCAGATCATCAGTGGGGCTTGTATCATGTCAGCAATTAATAAAATGGAGTCATTTGCAGATGGTACAAGCACCTTAGGCTCTCTGAGCAAGTGCTGGGTTTAAAATGCTGGTGCACGGTGCATACTTAAATACACTTTTGAAACAACTATAGCTTTTATTAGAAGCATTTTGGCTAATGCATGTCTATTACAAAATTGCTGCTATTCAATACCGAAATGCACCCATGTGGTTTCCAATCTTTGCTGGAATATCCCTTTAAGTAGGTACATGTATACTACATCTGATGCTTATGTTTCTACATTTCAGGTTCTACCCTTAAAATAGTTTGGATATCCAGACTGATTCTCTTATCCTTTAAGAGATTAAGGGGTCTATCTATCAAGCTCTGTATGGAGCCTGAAGCTTGAACCTTCGTATGGAGCTTGAAGCTCACCAGAAACACCAGTTATGAAGCAGCGGTCTAAAGACCACTGCTCCATAACCTGTCCGCCTGCTCTGAACAAGCAGACAGACATCGCCGCATTTCAACTCAATCGAGTATGATCGGGTTGATTGACCGTAAATCTGCAGGGGGGCGGCATTGCACCAGCAGCTCACAAGAGCTGCTGGTGCAATGTTGAATACGGAGAGCGTATTGCTCTCCGCATTCAGCGAGGTCTGTTGGACTTGATCTGCAATGTCGGATCAGGTCCGACAGACCTTTGTTAAATAGGCCAACTAAGTGTTTGGTTTTTTTTTTATCTCTTTGAGTCCCTCTGATTGACCAGCTGTCCTATATAAATGTTGTCTATGATCTTTAAGAGCACAACATTTACAAAAGGATTTGTAGGATAGGGGCAAATTTAGGTCTAGTACCTGTGTAATCTCAGGGTTAAGAGATTTTACCCAAATCTGTTTTTATCCAAGAGATTTACAGTCCTACCATGGATTACATATCACTAAACATACTGGATTCCCTCTTGTATAATGGGAACTTCCTCACAGTCTTTTTCCTTTAATCAAGGATCAGTTTATAGACCTCTAGGGTTCTTATCTTGCAATACATAGGGATTATTTTCAGTATCTGAAGGGTCTATTACTCTGTTTTGGGCAGAGAGGAATTATAGATCCTTACTGCCAATCCTTATTGGAATTATAGATCCCTTTTGGCTATACTTGTACTAAATACCAATCAAGAGATGGTTGTTCCTTCATTGTGTTCAGATCCTGTTAACTCTAGGTAGCGAATATTACATAATCTGATTAAAGTAAACACTTTAAAGTTCTATCTCCAAGCAACTATAGATTTTAGTTTAACTTCTAGTTTGTTTTTTCACTACTAAATCTAGTAAGGGGCAGAAAGGTAGCATTTGCCTCTTAACTTAGAAGAAGGGATTCAAGACTTTCTTGACGGTTAGAAGGTCACCTTTCAAAGAGTATTACAGCTCTCTCTTCAAGAGGAATTGCAACATTGAGGGTTTTTGAAATATTTTACATCTTTGGAACAGATTTGCAAAGCTGCAACATGTCTTATCTGCATACTTTTCTCAGAGTTTATCGCTTGAGGTTTTGCTTCTTCATAAGCAGCTTTTGGCAGGAAAGTCCTTTAGACCACAGTGTCGACTGGTGGTGGGAAATATATCCCATATGTTAAAGGGATAGTCAAGTCCAAAAAAAAACTTTCATGTTTTAAATAGGGCATGCAATTTTAAACAACTTCCCAATTTACTTTTATCACCAATTTTGCTTTGTTCTCTTGGTATTCTTAGTTGAAAGCTAAAACTAGGAGGTGCATATGCTAATTTCTTAGACCTTGAAGACTGCCTCTAATCTGAATACATTTTTACCACTAGAGGGCATTAGTTCACGTTTCATATAGATAACATTGAGCTCATACACGTAAAGTGACCTAGGAGTGAGCACTGATTGGCTAAACTGCATGTCTGTCAAAAGAACTGAAATAAGGGGGCAGTCAGCAGAAGCTTAGATACAAGATAATTACAGAGTTAAAACGTGTATTATTATAACTGTGTTGGTTATGCAAAACTGGGGAATGGGTAATAAAGGGATTATCTTTCTTTTTAAACAACAAAAATTCTGATGTTGACTGTCCCTTTAAGGACGACTGTGGACCATCATCATCCAGAAAGAAAATAATTTATCAGGTAAGCATAATTTATTTTTTTACTGCCTTTTTTACTTTAATATGTCCTTTATTTGTTTCATATTATTTTTAAATAGCAATTTTGTGAGAGCCCTAGTGTAATATATGCATCTCTTTCATATACTTAAATGGAGAGCTAAGGAAGACACACTGTTCTCAAGGTAAAAACTGCCTTTAGACAATTTCATAGTACTGGCGATATTTCTTACAGAATCTTACAAGCTCAGAGACCTTTAGATAATCGGGCCCCTAGTGACTTATTAAAAAGAAAATCTATACAATATCTAAAATACTAACAGCACTTTTATCTGTCTTAAATGTGCATTCAAGTGAAAATATATTATAATAATCACTCTGCAAAGAATTCAGTTCCACCTCCTTGCCAAACAAAAAGAACAATTTCTATTTGGCATTGCCAGAGGACCAGACTTGCATCGTCTGACCAGATAGTTTGTAGTTAAAGAAATCTGCAAGATGTTCACATAGTTAAAACTGTAGATTATGAAACATGGCTGGGAATAAACATATTCTCTATTCAAAGTTATTTATTGGTCAAATTAAATTTAATTTATTAGCCAAAAGAAATGGACAAAATTGCAGATGTTGTTAACAGCCTAAATTCCTTAAAACTTGTTTATGAAACAAATATTTCATGGAAAATTTTTTGGAAACATTGCAACTTGAAATTGTCGAATTTCACAGCTTCGAGTTGTACGTTCAGCTCTATTATAATCAAAAGAAATCAATAGACTCGGCACAAGAACCTTGTAACCGCCCACTCAATGCTCGGGGATAGAAGGAGTTGCACTGTGAAGGATACCATAATTTCAAAACAATTTAAAATGAGAAAAAAAAAAAATTTAAAACAGAAAGTGGAGCCGCTTCTCTGACTATGGGCCGGATTCTATAAAGCTCTCTGGGCTGGCAATATTATTAAAGACTGATCTCCAGTACTTCTATTTCCCTGGTGGAATGATCTAAAGGGTTTCTCGCTTAGGAGGGTTTACTGCATTTTCATATGCGGAGGAAATGCATACAAATATAACAAATAATTGAACAATTTACACAAAAATACACAGGAAAAAATTGCATTATTAAGGTGCTTTAAAAAAATTATAATTTATCAAAAACTTAAAATTTGTAGGAATAAATCATATTAAATATGAACAGCATAAATCGTAATTTAAGTACACTGGATGTGCAAAAACACATATAAATTCATACTTCTAAGTACAAAATACAAAGAATAATTGCTGTAAAATTGGCCGAACATGGGTGTTCCACAGGCATATATATGAAATTGTCTCTCAAATCTCAGCGCAATTCTGGAAACATTTTCGCCCTATAGATCTTACTGTTTTTTCTTGCAAATTAAAAGGTGGCAAACTTTTATCAAAATACTCAAACACGAAATTACTCTGAAAGGAAAACCTATGGATACGAAAATACTAGCAATTTTTTTTTTTTTTTTTTAATAATTTTTTTATTGAGGTAACAATGACATACATAGATAGTAATATATATATTCATGGCAACATACCTATTAGCATACATTAATTATTTTACTGTTGGTACATAGGCATGTCTTGGAACAATACACAGCAACAAAAATTCCTAGCAGTAGGAAATGCGGAAGGCCATGAGCAGTACCTCTTTTTATATTTAGATATGCCAACGTGGACAAAGCATAACATAAACAAATGCTAGTCATAAGACCCAGTTTTCGTATCCAAGCTCTAAAAGAAAAGCCTTAGGTCATCTTTTGTCCATACCATAGGGAACAACTTAGGAATATAATACTCTAGAGCTACTTGGTGCAGTGCATATTTAGGTAGCAGAAATACAATAGTTCTATAGTAATGAGTAAACCCAGTTTCAAGAGAAACCGGGCCCCTCCTAGCCTTAGGTGCTTTATACAAAGATGGATAAATTAGTAGTCTATGTAACATTCACATTGCTGGAGGATCATTCTTAGGCCACAGAGAATCTCAGGAACACTATTTTAGTTCTGGTTGCGTCTTAGATAGAGACCTCCATTAATACTTATATGTAAAATAATAACCTCCTATGTAGTATAACGTAGAGAACATCAAACATTGTTAAAAAGGTATATGGAAGTAATAACATTACGCTCATATTCCAGGGACATACATATAATAAAAGCAAATGAACAACCAGGCTGTATATAGATAAAATAAACCCTGTATAAGCTAGCATTCCACTTTTAGGATATCAGATTAAGCTTCCATGGGGAGCATACACTATTTCTTGCAGGGGCCTAATTGAATATTTATGCTGAAAAAAAGCCTCTCTGGAGGTACATTTGAAACCATAGATAAAGGCTATATCCCCAGTGGGGGTAACATAATAGCTTAGTCCTTTAAGTCAAATGATTCCCTATAGGGGACTTATATGCACAGGTTATCCTAGTAATAAAGCCTTTACTTGGCACTCAGCAGTAATCCAGAGTCTGCCTCGAGGCATTCCAGTACCTTAGCCCACACCTTGCCTAATGCACAGACCAGGGAGCAGCCAGTCCTGACGACCACAAAGTCTCACCAGGAGCCAGGGGGAACCGCCACCTTGAGCAGGGGTTATCCGGGTCCCCCCCCCCCGCCCGTATATGCCATCTAGGAAGAGTCCAGCTTCCCCCACTGCTCCGGGCTGAAAATCGCAAGCTGCCGGTAAGCACCACTCTCGCCGTGAATCAGCCACATACCAAGCGGTCTCCCTTATCCATTCTCCGGATTCTATGGCCATTTGCCACAAATTTACCTCCGTGCACAGTTCCTTGCGGCCATTGAAGTGAACAGGGTCCCCCCCCAGGGGGCCGGCCGCACTCCCCGGGACCGGGACCGCTGTATAGGTTAAGGATTCCCCACTGGCTCTCGACTCTAGGTACACCAGAGTTTTCTCTGCAGCAAGCTGGGTCGTAGATGGTTGGGAAGTTTCTCCTTTGCTATTAGTGTTTGCCGCCATCTCCACCTCTAGTTTAGACAGTGCCGTCTCCCTATGCACCTGTTCCATGCGGGACGCAAGGCGGTCCAATCTGCTGCAAAGCCTGCGCTCGAATTCAAGGAGCAGGTCCCCTATGATGATAGAGATATCCCCCATATTGCAGCACTTTAAGCGGGTTCAGGTAGATAGATGCAGAGGTACTACACTTACTCTGCTTACCCCGGTTCCCCGGGGGGGGTGCTGAGTTCTCTGTCCCTGTAGGCCGCCAAGAGATCTCTGCGGTCCAGCCTGGGAGGTCTTTCTTCTCTCAATAAACTTATATTCCAATCCAGTAAAGTATTATCAGATTCGTGTTAGTCTATTTCTCTCTGGATGGATGTGAAAAATTGCAATTACAAGGCGGTTTGTAATTTTCCTATGCAGAGCTCCCAGTTAAGCAGCCATTCTAGGCCATGGCCCGGACACGCCCCCAATACTAGCAATTTTAACGTACAGTGCACTGAAAACAGCATAATTTGATTTGTATTGGGCGTAATATTAAATATTAAACATATGCCAGAGTCTCTCTGTATACTTTGTTCTCCATTGCAAACTTTTACCTATTAGAGGGCTCTCATTATTGGTATGGGACACATCTCACCACTCAGAGGGACAGTCCCTTTTTAAATAGAATTCCATGAGGGCTGCCCCTGTGAGTGTTGGAGTGGAAAACCTGGCAATTTTTTTAAACTGAGCCCCTATGAGTCCTTCCCTCAGAGGATATTCACAGCCTTCCTGTACAAATATGGTGGCAGTTGATGACCATCTTGAAAACCCTGACTTCATTTTGTAAAGGCAAATCCATTCAATTTCTTGAAATTGTGAACTTTCCTTCACAGGGGGGACACAGAGGGGCCAGTCATAATGCTGGTCAAACTGTGACCCACCAGGTTCCCCTGTAACAATGCCACTACTGATTACAGGAACAGAGGGACCTGAGACAAGTGGGCCCAGTCTAAAGTTACACTGCTGCCTTTAACTTTAAATAGTGAGACACAATGCCTAGACAAGGGGGCCTATTTATTATGGTGCGAGCAGACATGATCCGATATAGCGGATCATGTCCGCCGCACATCGATACATGCCGATAGCATAAGCTTTCAGCATTTATCATTGCACCAGCAGTTCTTGTGAACTGCTCATGCAATGCCGCCCCCTGCAGATTCGCGGCCAATCGGCCGCTGGCAGGGAGTGTCAATCAACCCGATCGTATTCGATCGGGTTGCTTTCTGTCGATTTCTGTTCACCGCCTCAGAGCAGGCGGACAGGTTATAGAGCAGCGGTCTTTAGACTGCTGCTTCATAACTTCTGTTTCTGGCGAGCCTTCAGGAAAGCTTGCCGGAAACACGGGGCATCAAGCTCCATAGAGAGCTTGCTAAATATGCCCCAAGGTATTTTACAGTGGCAATTATTCAATTTCGTACTTGACAACACCTTCACCATCAAATCCCTCATTGACCTCACAAGCATCTACGTAGCACAATTGTTACGGTTGCCTCCAGGCTGGCTGGAAGTTGGACCGTAGAAAAGGATGCTCCTAGCGCTCACCAAAGGAGCAGCAGCACCGTAGACTCTATAACTGCTGCGTAGCCACCATAAGTAATGCAGACTCTATGAACCACCGCTGCTGGGCTGGTATCTCGCCGTCTGCTCTGCGCCCTGGACCTATGACCAGGCTCCAGTAGGTGAACCTCTTCCTTCTGTAGCAATCCCTGTAGCTAAGGGAGTATGAAGAGCATAGCAATCCCTGTAATGATTATAAGCTGTATCCTACAAACATGAGTCAAAGCTTCAAGTTAGAGGGTCAACAATAGGTCTGATGTGCTGGAGCACACAGCCTCCTTTTTATTGAGGTTACATGCAAACAGGACACTCTCAGGGGGAGGCATAAAATCCCCCATCACACATTTGATATTAGATAGAGAGACACTCCCTTTGACAGGCCACAACATTTACTTCAGCAGATAACATTACACACAATAAAACAATGCAGTCCACCTTATCAATACTAGAAGTCTGATTAGACAATGGGAAAGTTGATCACTAAACCTAATTAGAGCTAATCCCAGCAGACTTGTATTTAGAATAGGTTTCTTGAAGCTGAACAAAATTTAACTCTTAATGGCACACAATGAAACTGAACCAAGTGGGAGAAAGCCAGGGACAAGTCATTTCACAGGTCTGGGGACATAGTCTTAAAGGGGCATTGTTCATCAAAGTCACAATATTTCCCCAGATGGTTCTTAAAGGGCCATACACACCCAATAAAAGTTAATATGTTCTCAGGGGCACAATCTTCCAGGGGCCATAGTCATGAGGAAGGAGGCTGGCAAATAGGCTTCTCCAAAATCCAGGGAAGCAGGGCAATTTTCCATTTAAAGGGCCAGTTACAAACAGCAGTTTGTAACATATCTCCCCTTTTGGAGGGAGACTAACCAGGCACCTGACCTTCTGTCGGTCAGTGCCTAAGTTAGTCTCGCAACCCACCCACAAATAAACATTAGCAGCACAGTAGCCCCCCCCACAATAAGTAGTACTGGCCTGTAGGTTCCAGGTTATAGGATGAAAGGGTAGCATCCTCTGCCTTCCTGGCGCAGCTGGGCAAATAGCTGATGGTACTTGGGGGGCAGAGGCCAGCGGCACTCTGCCCTGGTGCCAGCGCTTCTGCTGGGGTGAGGGGTTTGCAGGCCAGTCCTGTAACAAGGGGGTCTGTAGGGCAGAGGCCAGCAGCGCTCTGTCCTGATGCCAGCTCTTCTGCTGGGGGAATTGGGGCATAGTCCTGCCCGGTGGCAAAGGGAACATGGGGGTCAGTGGGGGTTAACATCTCCACTGTTAACCCTGGGCCCAAGTTAGGAGTTAGCTGGGGAGGGGGAGATTGGCTTACCTCCTCCTCCTGATACTCCGGTGGCCGTTGGGAAGGGAGGTCGATGCTCTCCGCTTCCTGTGGAACATGCTGCGGCTGGGGAGAGAGACCGGTTGTCTCCTCTCCCTGGAAGGCACACTCCGGCTGGGGAGGGAGGTCGATGCTCTCCCCTCCCTGTAGCTGGGTCTGTCGCTGGGGATCTGGGCCGCCTGCCCAGCATCCCTGTAGGGCCGGTAGAGAGACTGCGGTCCCATCTCCACCTGCCTGCTGGGGGTCCTCCCAGGACCAGTCTATGAGGCCTGCTGCCTCTGGTATCTCTGGTTGGGGAAGGAGACTGGTTGTCTCTTCCCTCTGCACAGTATACTGCCGCTGGGGAGGGAGGTCGCTGCTCTCCTCTCCCTGTGGAACATGCTGCGGCTGGGGAGAGAGACCAGGTGTCCATACCCTCAAACTCCACAGTTGGCGCTCAAAGGCTCGTGCCGCTTCGTTCTCAGTAGCCAATTCCCGGATGAGGCGACTGACTACCTCCTGTGCAGGGTCTGGACCATATCGGACTAGCCGCCTCTTTACCTCTGGAACGAAATCAGCGCCCTCATAGCGACGGATCAGGTTGAGGTGCTCTTCACAGGGTTCTGACCAGTATCTTGTCAGCTCCATGCTGCTGTAGGTAGGGACGCTGCGCAGTGGCTAGCGTTGCCCTCAATAACTTTCCTACGATACCAGTGCTGTTGTGGTGCTGCTCCTTGCGCTAGGACGCCAATCCCACCGCTGCCGCCAAATGTTACGGTTGCCTCCAGGCTGGCTGGAAGTTGGACCGTAGAAAAGGATGCTCCTAGCGCTCACCAAAGGAGCAGCAGCACCGTAGACTCTATAACTGCTGCGTAGCCACCATAAGTAATGCAGACTCTATGAACCACCGCTGCTGGGCTGGTATCTCGCCGTCTGCTCTGCGCCCTGGACCTATGACCAGGCTCCAGTAGGTGAACCTCTTCCTTCTGTAGCAATCCCTGTAGCTAAGGGAGTATGAAGAGCATAGCAATCCCTGTAATGATTATAAGCTGTATCCTACAAACATGAGTCAAAGCTTCAAGTTAGAGGGTCAACAATAGGTCTGATGTGCTGGAGCACACAGCCTCCTTTTTATTGAGGTTACATGCAAACAGGACACTCTCAGGGGGAGGCATAAAATCCCCCATCATACATTTGATATTAGATAGAGAGACACTCCCTTTGACAGGCCACAACATTTACTTCAGCAGATAACATTACACACAATAAAAC
Source organism: Bombina bombina (assembly GCF_027579735.1). Classification (NCBI taxonomy): domain Eukaryota; kingdom Metazoa; phylum Chordata; class Amphibia; order Anura; family Bombinatoridae; genus Bombina; species Bombina bombina. Next base: position 134,280,890 of record NC_069503.1, read on the forward strand.
AATGCAGTCCACCTTATCAATACTAGAAGTCTGATTAGACAATGGGAAAGTTGATCACTAAACCTAATTAGAGCTAATCCCAGCAGACTTGTATTTAGAATAGGTTTCTTGAAGCTGAACAAAATTTAACTCTTAATGGCACACAATGAAACTGAACCAAGTGGGAGAAAGCCAGGGACAAGTCATTTCACAGGTCTGGGGACATAGTCTTAAAGGGGCATTGTTCATCAAAGTCACAATATGTCCCCAGATGGTTCTTAAAGGGCCATACACACCCAATAAAAGTTAATATGTTCTCAGGGGCACAATCTTCCAGGGGCCATAGTCATGAGGAAGGAGGCTGGCAAATAGGCTTCTCCAAAATCCAGGGAAGCAGGGCAATTTTCCATTTAAAGGGCCAGTTACAAACAGCAGTTTGTAACAACAATCTATTGTTAATTTTTTGTATCCAAATAATTTAAGGGACTTGGAAGTTAGTTGCATACTATTGCATGCACATGCCCACTCTCTGTCTATTTACACTTTTCTATATATATATCTAACTATTTATATCTATATATACTAGATATGTGCAGCGACGAAAAATTCGGTTTGGTTCAGTTTGGATCGATTCGGACCGATTCGAATTTCGGTTTGGATCGATTCGAATTCAGAAGAAATCGAATGAATTCATTTCGGATTCATTCAGATTCGTAAAAAATTCGGTTCGATTCGGTTCGATTCTGTTTGAATCGATTCGGAATTTCGGGATTTCGGTAAGTGTTAAGGGGATATGCTGTGTATTACACTAGTATACTGTACAATACTAGTGTAATACACAGCCATCCAAATCCATCCGAATCTACCGAATAAATTCGAATCGATTCAGATTTATTCGGTAGATTCGGCACTACCGCAATTCGAAAATTCTAATCGATCCGAATCTCCGAATTCGACAAATTCGTCCGAATTTCGATTCAGACCGAATCGAATCGCACATGTCTAATATATACATCTTTCTGTCTATTTATATCTATCATTTATCTATTTATATCTATATATCTATATATATATATATGTCTATTTATAACAGGAAAAGTGAAGAGAGTAGAGGAGAACTCTCCTGGAGGTGCGCAGAAAAAGAACCGTGACCCGGCTGGAGGATAATCGTAAGGAAGATGAAATTCCTGGAATAACAAGCACTCGATGTACGTGGCAGCACTCTTGGAGATAGATGAGATGAGTATAAGTATCTGTAGGAGCAGAGAAGAGAGAGGCGCCTTATGGGACAGTATCGTTGTACAACGAAGAGGAAACAGGAGACAGCACAAGCTCAAGATCAGGGTACTCACAAGAATTGCGGCATAAACGTATGCCTCACTGTGCAGGACGGGACCTTAGTCGCCCGCCAGACGGACCAATAGGGGAGAGTGTCCGGAACTCCAGGATCCAATCCGTAGCTACAGATAGTAGGAGCGTCAGGAGAATATCGTCCGTGGTACAGCCAATCGCTGAAGACTCTATTAGAGAGACAGGCAGACGGACCAACCAGAAAGCAGTAGACGAAGAGCGGGGATATCGTAAAAGCAAATTTATTTAAAACCAATGTTAAAACATATATTATATATGTAGTGGAAACAGCAACGCGTTTCTCGACCTTCCGGTCGTTTCATCAGTCTGATGAAACGACCGGAAGGTCGAGAAACGCGTTGCTGTTTCCACTACATATATAATATATGTTTTGACATTGGTTTTAAATAAATTTACTCTTACGATATCCCCGCTCTTCGTCAACTGCTTTCTGGTTGGTCCGTCTGCCTGTCTCTCTAATAGAGTCTTCAGCGATTGGCTGTACCACGGACGATATTCTCCTGATGCTCCTACTATCTGTAGCTACGGATTGGATCCTGGAGTTCTGGACACTCTCCCCTATTGGTCCGTCTGGCGGGCGACTAAGGTCCCGTCCTGCACAGTGAGGCATACGTTTATGCCGCAATTCTTGTGAGTACCCTGATCTTGAGCTTGTGCTGTCTCCTGTTTCCTCTTCGTTGTACAACGATGCTGTCCCATAAGGCGCATCTATCTATTTATATCTATCTATTTATAAATCACTACAAAATCACAGCACAAGAAAATACAGAAGGAAGGAATGGAAGACACGTCCCTTAGCCTCTTTCTGTGGGATTTAAGGTACTTTCTGCACATATCCTGTGCTGTTACCTGTACAGCATTGGATGGGCTCTCTACTGGATACAGCTGCAGATTTGCTGGTAAGCTCAGTGTAGGGGCGCTTATAACACATTTGTGTCTGTACTACACATTTGTTATTATTCAGTTTGTTTATCACTGTTTGTTTTATGCAAAATGATTGTAAGGTTATGGAGTCTAAACATTTCTGTATCCACTGTCCCTATATCAGACTCCTTAGAATGTAGATCTACAGATCTTACCTCTGTTCATTTTCTATGTGTGCTATGCAAAGCTGTACCAGTCAAATTAATCAGCTATGTAATAGCAGTACTAATCATTTCATGCATGTAAATAAGCCTGCAGCCATTGTGCCTACAAAAAGTGTCTGCCCTGCTCCAGGATTTATTACTCAGGGAGCTTCCACAGATTTTTCGCCTTAATTTAAAGATAATTTACGCTCCACTATGGTAGAGCTTATGGCGACTATCCCCAGACCAAGGGGCTGATTACGAGTGGCGCGCTAACAGTTGCGCGCATGCGATATCGAGTTTAATTTGCCTGTTTGTGCGCATTGGAAGTAGAGCGTGTATTACAAGTTGAAAGTAAACACATTGTATAATCAGAACATAGCCATTACTTGTGCTACAGTACAAAATACGACTACTTGCATTTTTATAAGTGCACTTGATGATCAGTAGTCAATTCCTGATCTGTGTGAACAAATATTTATCTCATACGATTTAACTTGTTTAGTTTATGAGATTATATTTGATTCTTTTTGCACTTACTAAGTGTGATACTACTCCTTTACAGAATACATTTTCATTTACAAATTTCATGATCTCAATTTAGATTTTCTCCTAAATTATTTTTATTCCATAATCCAGCTGTTAGAGTAGCAAGCATAGCAAGAGCTATGGTCTCTTATTGTTACTGCCTTTCTTATCTCGTTATCTAGTCCACAACAACATTGAAGGATGCGCACCTTCATATCCTTTTCTCTAGGAACATTATTCATTCTGCTGTTTTTCCAGTTTTTTCCCCTTCTTTTGGATTGACCTCTTTCTCCTGCATAGATCATTGGGTTTAGGCTCCTTGTTATCTTTAATCAGGACTCTAGGAATTTCAGTATCCCCATATCGGCATGCTATACCGTTCAGGCATCATCTTTGTGTCTGGCATTTTTCAGTCTTCTATCCTTCCTTTAAGGACGGGCTCCTCAGTTTTTTTTAGGAGTTTTTCCTTATACTGTGTTTCTATGAGTCTGTTCTATGATCAGCTTTGCACAGTTTAATGCCTTAGTAGCATGACTATGGCTAAATAATAAAGCTTCAGCACCAGCAACTAGAAGAGCCAGGTTCAAAATAAATACCGTCTCTCTGTCACCAACACAGGTGTGAAATGTCTTCATGTTTTTCTATTGATAGTAGTGGCTTTTGGACATGGTTACTTTCGCTTGTTTTTACGTGAGTCCTCTTCAGCTATCTATGCTGGAGCAGTGGACAGACGTTTTTCTGTTTGCTTAACAGATTGTTTTAGATCCCTTTGCAAATCAATCTCTATCATGATCAATAGACAATTGTTCTTTCATATCACATTCCTGTTTGTGGCACTCAGAGAGCACTAGGAGTTGGTCTCCTCAGGAGGCAAGGTTACCTATTAATATCTCACATTTTTAGTCATTTTATTTTGGCTTGTCAGTCATTCCTGAGACACACGAGGTATAGTTGTTTTTCTCTCAGTCAATCCCATGACGGTTACATACCTCAACCTTCTAATAGGATTTAAAAGTCATAAATAAAGTGTCTCAGATTCTTAGCTGGGCAGAGCAAAATATTGGTATAATATCAGCAATTAATTTCAGGGGTAATGCGTTGGAAAGGGGGTTATCTCAATTGCCAATTTCTCTTCCCTGGGAATTGTGTTTTTATTCTCTAAAGGAATAAATCTGTTTATATCCAAGTGGGGTCTTCCTCAAAAGAATTTAATGGCTTTTTCCACCAATTTCAGATTTCTCTTATTCTGTTCAAGAGTTCTGAAGGGTCTTTTCATACTGGCTTTAGTGTAATACTGCCAACAATTGCAGGTGGAGTCATCTTGGGGAATGTTTTGTGACCCCTGCATCATCTCCAGGACTTTTTGTCTTAAGGTCTACTATTTCTCTAGATCTGTCTCGAATTTGGTGGTGTGGAATTCGCTTATTTTCATGTTCAGACTTTTCTCTGATACAGTGATACTTTACTCTGATCTCTTTCTATGCAGGCTAGACGGCTAGAAACTGGGAACATTTATTTCATAAACAAGGTATATATTTTTTTCGGGAATTAATTCTGTGGATTCAGTTGGCATTTTTTATATTCCTAGAATCCTTCAATATCTTCAGGTTAAATTAGTTCATTTTTAGCTAGTTCCATCTCAGGTTCCAATACTGAATTCTTTGGGTTTGTTCTCAAAAGATTATAAAAGTTTCCAGATGTACAGACCTTTGGCAGGCATTGGTAGCATTAGATTGGTGGTAAATCCCTTTTTACCTTCCATGGTACATAACTTTAGTTCTTTCGGTCCTGCAGGATCTTTCCTCTGTGTCTATTGTTTACTTTTTTTAAAGGAGACTACCTTATAACCTAAGGTTAGAGCCTTACTCTCTTATCGTAAAATACTCTGAATTTCAGACAGAATTCTAATTTATTAATTCATTATTCTATCCTTAAACAGGACAATAAACCATATACAGTTGCTCTGGCTTCTTGATTAATTGGGTTATTCACATAGTTGTTTTGTAGGCAGAAATGCTGCTCCTAAATGTATAATAGTTTTTCCAAGGGATCAGTTTCTACTGCTTGGGCCTTCAGAAATCAGACTTCTTGGTATAGTTTTGCATAGCTGAAACCTGTTTTTTCTTCTCTTTAGTCATATTTCATCTTTCAATGTATTTGCTTCCTCAGAAGGTCTTTTTTGAGTTGCATTATCTGGCAAATAGGAACTGCCTTTCCTTTGTCCCACCCTTTCCTTATCGTGGACTCCATGGGGTAGATTTATGAAATGCTGGGCGGACATGATGACATCGCTAAATGCCAACAGCATACGCTGTTGGCATTTAACATTGCAGAAGCTTTTCTTGTGAAATGCTTGGGCAATGCCGCCCCCTGCACATTCGTGGCCAATCGGATCAGATCAGGATGATTTGCAGTCTGCCTCCTAAAAGGTGGCGGACAAGTTAAGGAGCAGCGGTCTTACGACCGCTACTTCTTAAGTTTCAGACGGACCTAAAACTTTGGGGGTAGAAAGCAGCATCTTTGCCTACTCCTAGTGGTAGGAATTCAATTCCAAATGTTAAAGGGACACTCAAATCAAAATAAACTTTTATGAATCAGATAGAGCAACAGCTTTAAAACACTTTCCAATTTACTTCCATTATCAAATTTTGCACAGTCTTCTTATATTCACACGTTTTGGGGAACAAGATCCTACGGAGCATGTGCAGAAGCTCACAGGGTATACGTATACTAGTCTGTGATTGGTTGATGTTTGTCACATGATACAGGGGGCCGGAAAATGGCAGAAAAAATAAAATTGTCAGAAAAAAATCTACTGCTTAATGCACTTGATAATTATGTAATTCTACTGCACTGAGTGGTCTTTTAAGGCTTGTGAACTCTCACCATTCTGAAAGAAAAGAATTTATCAGGTAAGCATACATTTATATGTTTCCATTAAAATGTATCTTTTTTTAAATGCAAATGTTTTTGAAAGTTTTATCAAAGTTAAATAAAAAAAATTGTATGAACAGTTTAAGCTTGTACAACGGTCTCATTAAATTCAGATACCCACCTCAAGGTTAATGCATCAGGTTCAGGTGATATTAAATCTAATAAAAAATGGTGGAATAATAAATTAGCCTCAGATATGGTCACTTTGGCTTGAGGTGATGTAAAACACTCTGCTCTGATGTTTTGAAAAGAAAGCAACCTTAGCAAATCCTGCCGTTTAGCAACTATGTTTTAATCAACAATATTTTATATGCCTCCGAGGGAAACTTGCATAGTGTCTGTGAAACCTGCCAGAACCTGAATTCTCCAGGTCATAGGAACCTTGCAAGGAGAGTTTTAAAAAACAGTGGAGAATAACAGCTTGTACTTTATAAGAAATGACAAAACCGAAGGCAGAATATCCACCCACTGAGAATTTATTGCGGTTTATCTGTATACTTATGTGAGTGGGCAATCTAGGTTATCTGTGACCTTCAGAAAAAAAATCACAGATATTTAACTTACATTAAAATGCTCTTTTTTCTTGACTTTTTAAAGCTTAAGGTTACAGCTGTCTTGGTGTTCTATAATGGGACTAAACATAACCTCACAAAGTTATTCACTTACATAAAATAGTACATTAAATTAGAAATTGTTTAAATTCACCATAAATATGTAAATATTATAAAAACAAGTTTAAGGAGGAAGAGTTGTCTTCACTTGTCATGATATTTTGAGTTTAATAGCTCCAAGTTGCTGCTTTATAGAGGTCCTAGACATGTGCGTTTCATTCCGAATGGAAATTCGGATGAATTCAAATTCAAAATAGTATTTCTAGTCTACAACTGTGTTTAATAAATGTAATATTCGAATTTGAATGCTACATTCAAATTCAAATGTAACATTGAAATTCAAAATAGTATTTCTAGTCTAATACTGTTTGAAATAGTATTAAACTTCCGAATTTATGAATCGAATCCAAAACGAATACATCCAAATTTATTTGAATCTGAAAGAATCTGAAATGAATGCATTCAAATGTATCCGAATTCGCATCGATCCGAATCCAAAAAAATCTGAACCGGTCCGAAACGAGCCGAAACAAATTTTTTTCACTGCGCACAACTCTAAAAATAACCACCTTATACAGAGTATAGAGGTGTTTCTGAAGAAGAACAGGACATTGTTATGACCAAATATCTGACATTCATTCTTCTGACGACAATCAGGATATATCCTTCTACAAAATATATAATGTCCATTGAATGAGGAGCATCTTCCACCTTCAAAGGAAATGTAGACTCCAAAACATGTGTCTGCACCATCAAGACGACAGTGGGATCTAAGGAACCGGCATGTAGACACATTGGCAGGAACACAATTGCAGCGGATATTCGATACAATGCTCGCATAAAAGTCTCCCAGTGAGTGCTTATTTTGGGGGGGGGGTCATGGTTCCTATTATGGGCCAGATTACAAGTGGAGCGGTAATTAACTCTCCCACTCGCGCACTCATATTACAAGTTGAAAGTAAAAAATTTTTGCTCACGCGCTAGACCGAATACAGTACTGTGCAAAAGTCTAAGGCCATTAAATGTGTTTTAGCAAAGTTTTAATGACCATCCATCTTTATTAAGATATAAACAGAAAATACAGGAAATGTGTACACAAAATATAAAAAAAACACAATTTTCAGAACAAAATGGCTTCTTCAGGCATAATTTAGTGTGACCTCCCTTGGCACTAAGCGCATCTTGAACCCTTTTGGGGAGACAGTCCTGAAGTTTTCTGAAGTAATCTTCTGGTATATTATACCAGGCTTCTTTTAGCACTTTTGTAAAGAAAGTCCGGAGCCGCAGTTAAAACAATGATTAACTTTTATTAAAAAAGGTATGGTAACAAAAAGACAATAGACATGCCCTTCAGTATATTGATAAGCTTACGCGTTTCGGCATATTAACCGTACTCATAGCTCGCAAAATCCCTTATAACTAATGGGCCTAATAAAGGGTGTAAAAACATTTGATTGGCTAAAAGGCACTAACTAGTTTAACTCTTTCTTGACTGTTTAACCTATTGCTTCCATTTAAACATAATTAACCTGTTACCATATAATTTACCTGTTGATATAAGGACTTACTCCTGTCTATGGACATAACTGTCATATATTACTAGAATGAACTATATGCTACATAGTATCAAAATTAGGGGATGGATTGTATCTCCAACATTAGGATTGATTGTTAAGAACATACATATTGTTACATAGAGAACTATGACTCTATGCTGTACTTAAACATTCTAAAAACAAAAACTGTGTCATAATTCCAACCCTTTTCATTCATTACTACAAATATTTGGGTATTGGATTAAACATTATAAATTAATTTGATATGTTTCAATTAACTACAGTATTGTATTAAATTCATAGAAAGACAATTTACCAAGTTTTTGGGAGATTACCATACAATGCCTAGAATTACTCTGACCATTCTGTAACTCAAAACTGGGTGAAAGTAATCAAAATAACTAACATGATAGCATCACTACATCCCAGCATGGTTCACCCCTAATACCAGTGGTTTATAAAGTCATAAGCTGAATTTAATCCAGTGGGATATCTAGTCCTCATTTGAAAGATCCAAATACCTCTCTTTTAGCAAGTGCTGCCTCCCTGTCCCCCCCTCTTCGCCCAGCATCAACACTCTCTATTATAGTCCATTTGAAATGTGTATTTTCTTTTAGCACTTCCCATAGTTCTTTTTTAGATTTTGGTTGTCTTTTATTTCTTTCTCTGTCCAGGTGATCCCATACTACCTCTATAATATTCAGGTCTGGACTCTGGAGGCCAGTTCATGACTGTCAGTGTTTTATCAGCTGTTGTTCTCTCCAAATATGATTTCACTGCATTAGCAGTGTGCTTGGGATCATTGTCATGCTGAAAAGCATAATTTATGTAAGAACTTACCTGATAAATTCATTTCTTTCATATTGCAAAGAGTCCATGAGCTAGTGACATATGGGACATATGGGATATACAATCCTACCAGGAGGGGCAAAGTTTCCCAAACCTCAAAATGCCTATAAATACACCCCTCACCACACCCACAATTCAGTTTAAAGAATAGCCAAGTAGTGGGGTGATAGAAAAAGGAGTAAAAAGCATAAAATCTAAACAATCTGAAAAAACACATCTGGATGGAGAGACCACTCCCCCGGATGTAAAGTCTGGCGGCTGAGATAATCCGCTTCTCAATTGTCTACACCTGGGATATGTACCGCAGAAATTAGACAAGAGCTGGATTCCGCCCAAGAAAGTATCCAAGATACTTCTTTCATAGCTAGGGGACTGTGAGTCCCACCCTGATGATTGACATATGCCACAGTTGTGATATTGTCTATCTGAAAACAAATGAATGGTTCTCTCTTCAACAGAGGCCAAACCTGAAGAGCCCTGAAAATAGCACAGAGTTCTAAATTATTGATTGGTAATCTCGCCTCTTGAGATTTCCAAACCCCTTGTGCTGTCAGAGATCCCCAGACAGTTCCCCAACCTGAAAGACTTGCATATGTTGTGTTTACAGTCCAGGTTGGACGAACAAAAGAGGCCCCTTGAACTATACGATGGTGATCTAACCACTAAGTCAGAGAGAGTCGAACATTTTACAATTTAAGGATATTAATTGTGATATCCTTGTATAATCCCTGCACCATTGATTCAGCATACAAAGCTGAAGAGGTCTCATATGAAAACGAGCAAAGGGGATCGCGTCAGATGCTGCAGTCATGAGACCTAAAACTTCCATGCACATAGCCACTGAAGGGAATGATTGAGACTGAAGGTTTTGACAAGCTGAAACCAATTTTATTTGTCTCTTCTCTGTTAGAGACAGTCATGGACACTGAATCTATCTGGAAACCTAAAAAGGTGACCCTTGTTTGAGGAATCAAGGAACTTTTTGGTAAATTGATCCTCCAACCACGTCTTTTAAGAAACAACACTAGTTGATTCGTGTGAGATTCGGCAGAATGTAAAGACTGAACTAGTAACAAGATATCGTCCAAATAAGGAAACACCGCAATACGCTGTTCTCTGATTACAGAGAGTAGGGCACCAAGAACCTTTGAAAAAATTATTGGAGCTATCGCTAGGCCAAATGGAAGAGCGGCAAATTGGTAATGCTTGTCAAGAAAAGAGAATTTCAGAAACCGATAGTGGTCTGGATGAATCAGAAGATGAAGATATGCATCCTGTAAGTCTATCGTGGACATATAATGACCTTGCTGAACAAAAGGCAGAATAGTCCTTATAGTCACCATTTTGAAAGTTGTCACCTTTTACAAAACAATTCAAAATTTTCAGATCCAGAACTGGCCTGAATGAATTTACTTTTTTTGGGACAATGAATAGATTTGAATAAAATCACCCAGACCCTGGTATGATTACCCCTGAAAGCTCTAGATCTGAAACACACTTCAGAAAAGCCAGAGCCTTCACTGGATTTGCTGGAACGTGTGAGAGAAAAAAATCTTTTCACAGGAGGTCTTACTCTGAAGCCTATTCGATACCCTTGAGAGACAATACTCCATTGATTTTGGACAGAATCTGCCCAAATGTTTTGGAAAAATTTTAATCTGCCCCCACCAGCTGAGCTGGAATGAGGGCCGCACATTCATGCGGACCTGGGGGCTGGCTTTGGTTTCTTAAAAGGCTTGGATTTATTCCAACTTGAAGAAAGTGTCCAATTGGAACCAGAATCTTTGGAGGAAGGATTGGCTTTCTGTTCCTTATTCTGTCGAAAAGAACGAAAACGATTAGAAGCTTTAGATTTACCATTAGATCTTTTATCCTGAGGGAAAAAAACTCCCTTCTCCCCAGTGACAGTTGAAATAATTGAATCCAACTGAGAACCAAATAAATTGTTACTTTGGAAAGAAAGAGATAGTAATCTAGACTTGGATACCATGTCAGTATTCCAATATTTGAGCCACAAAGCTCTTCTAGCTAAAATAGCTAAAGACATAGATTTAACATCAATATTGATGATATCAAAAATAGCATCACAGATAAAATGATTAGCATGTTGAAGCAAGCGAACAATGCTAGACAAATCAGGATCTGTTTCCTGTTGCGCTATGCTTTCCAACCAAAAATTTGATGCAGCTGCAACATCAGCCATGGATATAGCAGGCCTAAGAATGTAGCCAGAAAATAAATAAGCTTTCCTTAGATAAGATTCAAGTTTCCTATCTAAAGGGTCCTTAAAAGAAGTACTATCTTCCATAGGAATAGTAGTACGTTTTTTTTTTCCCAAAACTCCAACCTAACTGCTGGCAAAGGATACAACTTTTTAAACCTAGAAGAAGGAATAAAAGAAGTACCTGGCCTATTCCATTCCTTTGAAATATCAGAAATAGCATCAGGAACTGGAAAAACCTCTGGAGTAACCACAGGAGGTTTATAAACATAATTTAAACGTTTACTAGCTTTAGTATCAAGAGGACTAGTTTCCTCAATATCCAAAGTAATCAACACCTCTTAACAAGGAACGAATATACTCCATCTTGAAGAGATAAGTAGATTTGTCAGTGTCAATATCTGAGGTAGGATCTTCTGAACCAGATAGATCCTCATCAGAGGAGTATAATTCAGTATGTTGTCGGTCATTTGAAATTTCATCAACATTCTGGTAAGTTTTAAAAGACCTTTAATGTTTATTAGAAGGCGGGATAGCAGACAATGCCTTCTGAATTGCATCAGCAATAAAATCTTTTATATTCACATGGATATCATGTACATTAGATGTTGAAGGAACAACAAGCATTGTACTAGTACTGATGGATACATTCTCTGCATGTAAAAGCTTATCATGATAACTGATACATACTACAGCTGGAGATATAATCTCCGCTAACTTAGAACAGATACACTTAGCTTTGGTAGAACTGTTATCAGGCAGCAGGGTTCCAACAGTGGTTTCTGAGACAGGATCAGATTGAGACATCTTGCAAATGTAAGAGAAAAAAACAACATATAAAGCAAAATTATTAATTTCCATATATGGCAGTTTCAGGAATGGGAAAAAAATGCAAACAGAATAGCCCTCTGAGCATAAAAAAGGCAAGAGGCATATAGGAAGTGGGGTTTAAATAAAATTATTTGGCACAAAGTATGACGCGCAACGCAAAATTAATTTTTTTGGTGCTAACAACATCTGGAAATGACGCAACTCGCGTCATGGCAGACGCAACCTTGTGCAAGTAAACCTGGAGTCAACTAAGACGCTGGAAATTACGAATTTGCGTCACCAAACGTACCTTTGCAGCAAAAAAATTCTCGTGCGAAGAATGACGCAATAAATATCAGCATTTTGCGACCTCGCGAGCCTAATTGTGCCCGCGAAAATTAATGAAAAAGCAGTCAATTTGAAGAAAATACTATACCCAAGGTAAGAAAAAATAACTTCCTGAATATGTTTCCCAATTTTGAAACTGATAGTCTGCAAAAGGAAATACATAAACCTGACTCATGGCAAATATAAGTACAATACATATATTTAAAACTTTATATTAATACATAAAGTGCCAAACCATAACTGAGAGTGTCTTAAGTAATAAAAACATACTTACCGAAAGACACCCATCCACATAGAGCAGATAGCCAATCCAGTACTGAAAAAGTATCAGTAGAGGTAATGGAATATGAGAGTATATCGTCGATCTAAAAAGGGAGGTAGGAGATAAATCTCTACGACTGATAACAGAAAACCTTTGAAAAGATTTCCTGTGAGGAAAAACAATAGAATCAATAGGTGATACTCTCTCCGCATCCCTCTGACAAACACTGTACTCTGAGAGGAATCGGGCTTCAAAATGCTGAGAAGCGCATATCACAGAAGAAAATCAAGCACAAACTTACTTCACCACCTCCATAGGAGGCAAAGTTTGTAAAACTGAATTGTGGGTGTGGTGAGGGGTGTATTTATAGGCATTTTGAGGTTTGGGAAACTTTGCCCCTACTTGTAGGATTGTATATCCCATACGTCCCATACGTCACCAGCTAGCAATTACATGAAAGAAAATAAAACCATTGCCAATCAGGCGCTTAGTAGAAGGAATGGCATGATGAATTAATCCCATAAATTCAGACAATATCGCCAACACCACTGGCAGAAATGCAGCCCCAAACCAGGACAGACCCTCCACCATGTTTCACTAAAGGCCACAAGAACTCATTCTTCCATCTCTGTCCAACTCTTCTTCTCACATATTGTCAACAATTGTACCCAAAAATTTGAAACTTGGATTTGTCACTCCATAATACTCTTTTCCGCTGATCTTCATTCCAATCTTTGTGAGCTTTAGCAACATTTTTAAGACCTTAAAGGGATACTGAAACAATTTTTTTTAATTTTATGATAGACAGAGTGTGCAATTTTTAGCAACTTTCTAATTTACTCCTATTATCAAATTTTCTTTGTTCTCTTGGTATCTTTTTTTGAAAAACAAACAAACAATTATGTAAGCTTAGAAACCAGCCTATTTTTGGCCCAGCACCTGGGTAGCGCTTGCTGATTGGTGTCTAAATTTTGTCACCAATCAGCAAGCGCTACCCAGGTGCTGAACCGAAGATGGGCCAGCTCATAAGCTTATACATTCCTGCTTTTTAAAATAAAGATACCAAGAGAATGAAGAAAAATTGATAATAGGAGTAAATTAGAAAGTTTCTTAAAATTGCACACTCTGTCTATCATAAATTAAAAAAAATTGTTTCAGTATCCCTTTAAGGTCTTAAAAATGTTGCTAAAGCTCACATAAGATTGGAATGAAGATCAGCGGAAAAGAGTATTATGGAGTGACAAATCCAAGTTTCAAATTTTTGGGTACAATTGTTGACAATATGTGAGAAGAAGAGTTGGACAGAGATGGAAGAATGAGTTCTTGTGGCCTTTAGTGAAACATGGTGGAGGGTCTGTCCTGGTTTGGGGCTGCATTTCTGCCAGTGGTGTTGGCGATATTGTCTGAATTTATGGGATTAATTCATCATGCCATTCCTTCTACTAAGCGCCTGATTGGCAATGGTTTTATTTTCTTTCATGTAATTGCTAGGGTGACGTATGGGACGATGGGATATACAATCCTACAAGTAGGGGCAAAGTTTCCCAAACCTCAAAATGCCTATAAATACCCCTCACCACACCCACAATTCAGTTTTACAAACTTTGCCTCCTATGGAGGTGGTGAAGTAAGTTTGTGCTTGATTTTCTTCTTGTGATATGCGCTTCTCAGCATTTTGAAGCCCGATTCCTCTCAGAGTACAGTGTTTGTCAGAGGGATGCGGAGAGAGTATCACCTATTGATTCTATTGTTTTTCCTCACAGGAAATCTTTTCAAAGGTTTTTCTGTTATCAGTCGTAGAGATTTATCTCCTACCTCCTTTTTAGATCGACGATATACTCTCATATTCCATTACCTCTACTGATACTTTTTCAGTACTGGATTGGCTATCTGCTCTATGTGGATGGGTGTCTTTCGGTAAGTATGTTTTTATTACTTAAGACACTCTTTATGGTTTGGCACTTTATGTATTAATATAAGTTTTAAATATATGTATTGTACTTATATTTGCCATGAGTCAGGTTTATGTATTTCCTTTTGCAGACTATCAGTTTCAAAATTGGGAAACATATTCAGGAAGTTATTTTTTCTTACCTTGGGTATAGTATTTTCTTCAAATTGACTGCTTTTTCATTAATTTTCGCGGGCACAATTAGGCTCGCGAGGTCGCAAAATGCTGATATTTATTGCGTCATTCTTCGCACGAGAATTTTTTTGCTGCAAAGGTACGTTTGGTGACGCAAATTCGTAATTTCCAGCGTCTTAGTTGACTCCAGGTTTACTTGCACAAGGTTGCGTCTGCCATGACGCGAGTTGCGTCATTTCCAGATGTTGTTAGCACCAAAAAAATTAATTTTGCGTTGCGCGTCATACTTTGTGCCAAATAATTTTATTTAAACCCCACTTCCTATATGCCTCTTGCCTTTTTTATGCTCAGGGGCTATTCTGTTTGCATTTTTTTCCCATTCCTGAAACTGCCATATATGGAAATTAATAATTTTGCTTTATATGTTGTTTTTTTCTCTTACATTTGCAAGATGTCTCAATCTGATCCTGTCTCAGAAACCACTGTTGGAACCCTGCTGCCTGATAACAGTTCTACCAAAGCTAAGTGTATCTGTTCTAAGTTAGCGGAGATTATATCTCCAGTATGTATCAGTTATCATGATAAGCTTTTACATGCAGAGAATGTATCCATCAGTACTAGTACAATGCTTGTTGTTCCTTCAACATCTAATGTACATGATATCCATGTGAATATAAAGATTTTATTGCTGATGCAATTCAGAAGGCATTGTCTGCTATCCCGCCTTCTAATAAACATTAAAGGTCTTTTAAAACTTACCAGAATGTTGATGAAATTTCAAATGACCGACAACATACTGAATTATACTCCTCTGATGAGGATCTATCTGGTTCAGAAGATCCTACCTCAGTTATTGACACTGACAAATCTACTTATCTCTTCAAGATGGAGTATATTCGTTCCTTGTTAAGAGGTGTTGATTACTTTGGATATTGAGGAAACTAGTCCTCTTGATACTAAAGCTAGTAAACGTTTAAATTATGTTTATAACCTCCTGTGGTTACTCCAGAGGTTTTTCCAGTTCCTGATGCTATTTCTGATATTTCAAAGGAATGGAATAGGCCAGGTACTTCTTTTATTCCTTCTTCTAGGTTTAAAAGTTGTATCCTTTGCCAGCAGTTAGGTTGGAGTTTTGGGAAAAAAAAACGTACTACTATTCCTATGGAAGATAGTACTTCTTTTAAGGACCCTTTAGATAGGAAACTTGAATCTTATCTAAGGAAAGCTTATTTATTTTCTGGCTACATTCTTAGGCCTGCTATATCCATGGCTGATGTTGCAGCTGCATCAAATTTTTGGTTGGAAAGCATAGCGCAACAGGAAACAGATCCTGATTTGTCTAGCATTGTTCGCTTGCTTCAACATGCTAATCATTTTATCTGTGATGCTATTTTTGATATCATCAATATTGATGTTAAATCTATGTCTTTAGCTATTTTAGCTAGAAGAGCTTTGTGGCTCAAATATTGGAATACTGACATGGTATCCAAGTCTAGATTACTATCTCTTTCTTTCCAAAGTAACAATTTATTTGGTTCTCAGTTGGATTCAATTATTTCAACTGTCACTGGGGAGAAGGGAGTTTTTTTCCCTCAGGATAAAAGATCTAATGGTAAATCTAAAGCTTCTAATCGTTTTCGTTCTTTTCGACAGAATAAGGAACAGAAAGCCAATCCTTCCTCCAAAGATTCTGGTTCCAATTGGAAACTTTCTTCAAGTTGGAATAAATCCAAGCCTTTTAAGAAACCAAAGCCAGCCCCCAGGTCCGCATGAATGTGCGGCCCTCATTCCAGCTCAGCTGGTGGGGGCAGATTAAAATTTTTCCAAAACATTTGGGCAGATTCTGTCCAAAATCAATGGAGTATTGTCTCTCAAGGGTATCGAATAGGCTTCAGAGTAAGACCTCCTGTGAAAAGATTTTTTTCTCTCACACGTTCCAGCAAATCCAGTGAAGGCTCTGGCTTTTCTGAAGTGTGTTTCAGATCTAGAGCTTTCAGGGGTAATCATACCAGGGTCTGGGTGATTTTATTCAAATCTATTCATTGTCCCAAAAAAGTAAATTCATTCAGGCCAGTTCTGGATCTGAAAATTTTGAATTGTTTTGTAAAGGTGACAACTTTCAAAATGGTGACTATAAGGACTATTCTGCCTTTTGTTCAGCAAGGTCATTATATGTCCACGATAGACTTACAGGATGCATATCTTCATCTTCTGATTCATCCAGACCACTATCGGTTTCTGAAATTCTCTTTTCTTGACAAGCATTACCAATTTGCCGCTCTTCATTTGGCCTAGCGATAGCCAATAATTTTTTCAAAGGTTCTTGGTGCCTACTCTCTGTAATCAGAGAACAGCGTATTGCGGTGTTTCCTTATTTGGACGATATCTTGTTACTAGTTCAGTCTTTACATTCTGCCGAATCTCACACGAATCAACTAGTGTTGTTTCTTAAAAGACGTGGTTGGAGGATCAATTTACCAAAAAGTTCCTTGATTCCTCAAACAAGGGTCACCTTTTTAGGTTTCCAGATAGATTCAGTGTCCATGACTGTCTCTAACAGAGAAGAGACAAATAAAATTGGTTTCAGCTTGTCAAAACCTTCAGTCTCAATCATTCCCTTCAGTGGCTATGTGCATGGAAGTTTTAGGTCTCATGACTGCAGCATCTGACGCGATCCCCTTTGCTCGTTTTCATATGAGACCTCTTCAGCTTTGTATGCTGAATCAATGGTGCAGGGATTATACAAGGATATCACAATTAATATCCTTAAATTGTAAAATGTTCGACTCTCTCTGACTTAGTGTTAGATCACCATCGTATAGTTCAAGGGGCCTCTTTTGTTCGTCAACCTGGACTGTAAACACAACATATGCAAGTCTTTCGTTGGGGAACTGTCTGGGGATCTCTGACAGCACAAGGGGTTTGGAAATCTCAAGAGGCGAGATTACCAATCAATAATTTAGAACTCTGTGCTATTTTCAGGGCTCTTCAGGTTTGGCCTCTGTTGAAGAGAGAACCATTCATTTGTTTTCAGATAGACAATATCACAACTGTGGCATATGTCAATCATCAGGGTGGGACTCACAGTCCCCTAGCTATGAAAGAAGTATCTTGGATACTTTCTTGGGCGGAATCCAGTCTTGTCTAATTTCTGCGGTACATATCCCAGGTGTAGACAATTGAGAAGCGGATTATCTCAGCCGCCAGACTTTACATCCGGGGGAGTGGTCTCTCCATCCAGATGTGTTTTTTCAGATTGTTTAGATTTTATGCTTTTTACTCCTTTTTCTATCACCCCACTACTTGGCTATTCTTTAAACTGAATTGTGGGTGTGGTGGGGGTGTATTTATAGGCATTTTGAGGTTTGGGAAACTTTGCCCCTCCTGGTAGGATTGTATATCCCATATGTCCCATATGTCACTAGCTCATGGACTCTTTGCAATATGAAAGAAATGAATTTATCAGGTAAGTTCTTACATAAATTATGCTTTTCAGCATGACAATGATCCCAAGCACACTGCTAATGCAGTGAAATCATATTTGAGAGAACAACAGCTGATAAAACACTGACAGTCATGAACTGGCCTCCAGAGTCCAGACCTGAATATTATAGAGGTAGTATGGGATCACCTGGACAGAGAAAGAAATAAAAGACAACCAAAATCTAAAAAAGAACTATGGGAAGTGCTAAAAGAAAATACACATTTCAAATGGACTATAATAGAGAGTGTTGATGCTGGGCGAAGAGGGGGGGACAGGGAGGCAGCACTTGCTAAAAGAGAGGTATTTGGATCTTTCAAATGAGGACTAGATATCCCACTGGATTAAATTCAGCTTATGACTTTATAAACCACTGGTATTAGGGGTGAACCATGCTGGGATGTAGTGATGCTATCATGTTAGTTATTTTGATTACTTTCACCCAGTTTTGAGTTACAGAATGGTCAGAGTAATTCTAGGCATTGTATGGTAATCTCCCAAAAACTTGGTAAATTGTCTTTCTATGAATTTAATACAATACTGTAGTTAATTGAAACATATCAAATTAATTTATAATGTTTAATCCAATACCCAAATATTTGTAGTAATGAATGAAAAGGGTTGGAATTATGACACAGTTTTTGTTTTTAGAATGTTTAAGTACAGCATAGAGTCATAGTTCTCTATGTAACAATATGTATGTTCTTAACAATCAATCCTAATGTTGGAGATACAATCCATCCCCTAATTTTGATACTATGTAGCATATAGTTCATTCTAGTAATATATGACAGTTATGTCCATAGACAGGAGTAAGTCCTTATATCAACAGGTAAATTATATGGTAACAGGTTAATTATGTTTAAATGGAAGCAATAGGTTAAACAGTCAAGAAAGAGTTAAACTAGTTAGTGCCTTTTAGCCAATCAAATGTTTTTACACCCTTTATTAGGCCCATTAGTTATAAGGGATTTTGCGAGCTATGAGTACGGTTAATATGCCGAAACGCGTAAGCTTATCAATATACTGAAGGGCATGTCTATTGTCTTTTGTTACCATACCTTTTTTAATAAAAGTTAATCATTGTTTTAACTGCGGCTCCGGACTTTCTTTACAAAAGTGCTAAAAGAAGCCTGGTATAATATACCAGAAGATTACTTCAGAAAACTTCAGGACTGTCTCCCCAAAAGGGTTCAAGATGCGCTTAGTGCCAAGGGAGGTCACACTAAAATTATGCCTGAAGAAGCCATTTTGTTCTGAAAATTGTGTTTTTTTTATATTTTGTGTACACATTTCCTGTATTTTCTGTTTATATCTTAATAAAGATGGATGGTCATTAAAACTTTGCTAAAACACATTTAATGGCCTTAGACTTTTGCACAGTACTGTATTCGGTCTAGCGCGTGAGCAAAAATTTTTTACTTTCAACTTGTAATATGAGTGCGCGAGTGGGAGAGTTAATTACCGCTCCACTTGTAATCTGGCCCATAATAGGAACCATGACCCCCCCCCCAAAATAAGCACTCACTGGGAGACTTTTATGCGAGCATTGTATCGAATATCCGCTGCAATTGTGTTCCTGCCAATGTGTCTACATGCCGGTTCCTTAGATCCCACTGTCGTCTTGATGGTGCAGACACATGTTTTGGAGTCTACATTTCCTTTGAAGGTGGAAGATGCTCCTC
The DNA here is from genome assembly GCF_027579735.1 of Bombina bombina. Lineage (NCBI taxonomy): Eukaryota > Metazoa > Chordata > Amphibia > Anura > Bombinatoridae > Bombina > Bombina bombina. The sequence continues at coordinate 134,300,678 of NC_069503.1, forward strand.
ATTCAATGGACATTATATATTTTGTAGAAGGATATATCCTGATTGTCGTCAGAAGAATGAATGTCAGATATTTGGTCATAACAATGTCCTGTTCTTCTTCAGAAACACCTCTATACTCTGTATAAGGTGGTTATTTTTAGAGTTGTGCGCAGTGAAAAAAATTTGTTTCGGCTCGTTTCGGACCGGTTCAGATTTTTTTGGATTCGGATCGATGCGAATTCGGATACTTTGAATGCATTCATTTCAGATTCTTTCAGATTCAAATAAATTTGGATGTATTCGTTTTGGATTCGATTCATAAATTCGGAAGTTTAATACTATTTCAAACAGTATTAGACTAGAAATACTATTTTGAATTTCAATGTTACATTTGAATTTGAATGTAGCATTCAATTCGAATATTACATTTATTAAACACAGTTGTAGACTAGAAATACTATTTTGAATTTGAATTCATCCGAATTTCCATTCGGAATGAAACGCACATGTCTAGGACCTCTATAAAGCAGCAACTTGGAGCTATTAAACTCAAAATATCATGACAAGTGAAGACAACTCTTCCTCCTTAAACTTGTTTTTATAATATTTACATATTTATGGTGAATTTAAACAATTTCTAATTTAATGTACTATTTTATGTAAGTGAATAACTTTGTGAGGTTATGTTTAGTCCCATTATAGAACACCAAGACAGCTGTAACCTTAAGCTTTAAAAAGTCAAGAAAAAAGAGCATTTTAATGTAAGTTAAATATCTGTGATTTTTTTTCTGAAGGTCACAGATAACCTAGATTGCCCACTCACATAAGTATACAGATAAACCGCAATAAATTCTCAGTGGGTGGATATTCTGCCTTCGGTTTTGTCATTTCTTATAAAGTACAAGCTGTTATTCTCCACTGTTTTTTAAAACTCTCCTTGCAAGGTTCCTATGACCTGGAGAATTCAGGTTCTGGCAGGTTTCACAGACACTATGCAAGTTTCCCTCGGAGGCATATAAAATATTGTTGATTAAAACATAGTTGCTAAACGGCAGGATTTGCTAAGGTTGCTTTCTTTTCAAAACATCAGGCAGAGTGTTTTACATCACCTCAAGCCAAAGTGACCATATCTGAGGCTAATTTATTATTCCACCATTTTTTATTAGATTTAATATCACCTGAACCTGATGCATTAACCTTGAGGTGGGTATCTGAATTTAATGAGACCGTTGTACAAGCTTAAACTGTTCATATTTTTTTTTATTTAACTTTGATAAAACTTTCAAAAACATTTGCATTTAAAAAAAGATACATTTTAATGGAAACATATAAATGTATGCTTACCTGATAAATTCTTTTCTTTCAGAATGGTGAGAGTTCACAAGCCTTAAAAGACCACTCAGTGCAGTAGAATTACATAATTATCAAGTGCATTAAGCAGTAGATTTTTTTCTGACAATTTTATTTTTTCTGCCATTTTCCGGCCCCCTGTATCATGTGACAAACATCAACCAATCACAGACTAGTATACGTATACCCTGTGAGCTTCTGCACATGCTCCGTAGGATCTTGTTCCCCAAAACGTGTGAATATAAGAAGACTGTGCAAAATTTGATAATGGAAGTAAATTGGAAAGTGTTTTAAAGCTGTTGCTCTATCTGATTCATAAAAGTTTATTTTGATTTGAGTGTCCCTTTAACATTTGGAATTGAATTCCTACCACTAGGAGTAGGCAAAGATGCTGCTTTCTACCCCCAAAGTTTTAGGTCCGTCTGAAACTTAAGAAGTAGCGGTCGTAAGACGCTGCTCCTTAACTTGTCCGCCACCTTTTAGGAGGCAGACTGCAAATCATCCTGATCTGATCCGATTGGCCACGAATGTGCAGGGGGCGGCATTGCCCAAGCATTTCACAAGAAAAGCTTCTGCAATGTTAAATGCCAACAGCGTATGCTGTTGGCATTTAGCGATGTCATCATGTCCGCCCAGCATTTCATAAATCTACCCCATGGAGTCCACGATAAGGAAAGGGTGGGGACAAAGGAAAGGCAGTTCCTATTTGCCAGATAATGCAACTCAAAAAAGACCTTCTGAGGAAGCAAATACATTGAAGATGAAATATGACTAAAGGAAGAAAAAACAGGTTTCAGCTATGCAAAACTATACCAAGAAGTCTGATTTCTGAAGGCCCAAGCAGTAGAAACTGATCCCTTGGAAAAACTATTATACATTTAGGAGCAGCATTTCTGCCTACAAAAAACTATGTGAATAACCAATTAATCAAGAAGCCAGAGCAACTGTATATGGTTTATTGTCCTGTTTAAGGATAGAATAATGAATTAATAATTAGAATTCTGTCTGAAATTCAGAGTATTTTACGATAAGAGAGTAAGGCTCTAACCTTAGGTTATAAGGTAGTCTCCTTTAAAAAAAGTAAACAATAGACACAGAGGAAAGATCCTGCAGGACCGAAAGAACTAAAGTTATGTACCATGGAAGGTAAAAAGGGATTTACCACCAATCTAATGCTACCAATGCCTGCCAAAGGTCTGTACATCTGGAAACTTTTATAATCTTTTGAGAACAAACCCAAAGAATTCAGTATTGGAACCTGAGATGGAACTAGCTAAAAATGAACTAATTTAACCTGAAGATATTGAAGGATTCTAGGAATATAAAAAATGCCAACTGAATCCACAGAATTAATTCCCGAAAAAAAATATATACCTTGTTTATGAAATAAATGTTCCCAGTTTCTAGCCGTCTAGCCTGCATAGAAAGAGATCAGAGTAAAGTATCACTGTATCAGAGAAAAGTCTGAACATGAAAATAAGCGAATTCCACACCACCAAATTCGAGACAGATCTAGAGAAATAGTAGACCTTAAGACAAAAAGTCCTGGAGATGATGCAGGGGTCACAAAACATTCCCCAGATGACTCCACTGCAATTGTTGGCAGTATTACACTAAAGCCAGTATGAAAAGACCCTTCAGAACTCTTGAACAGAATAAGAGAAATCTGAAATTGGTGGAAAAAGCCATTAAATTCTTTTGAGGAAGACCCCACTTGGATATAAACAGATTTATTCCTTTAGAGAATAAAAACACAATTCCCAGGGAAGAGAAATTGGCAATTGAGATAACCCCCTTTCCAACGCATTACCCCTGAAATTAATTGCTGATATTATACCAATATTTTGCTCTGCCCAGCTAAGAATCTGAGACACTTTATTTATGACTTTTAAATCCTATTGAAGGTTGAGGTATGTAACCGTCATGGTTGACTGAGAGAAAAACAACTATACCTCGTGTGTCTCAGGATTGACTGACAAGCCAAAATAAAATGACTAAAAATGTGAGATATTAATAGGTAACCTTGCCTCCTGAGGAGACCAACTCCTAGTGCTCTCTGAGTGCCACAAACAGGAATGTGATATGAAATGAACAATTGTCTATTGATCATGATAGAGATTGATTTGCAAAGGGATCTAAAACAATCTGTTAAGCAAACAGAAAAACGTCTGTCCACTGCTCCAGCATAGATAGCTGAAGAGGACTCAGTAAAAACAAGCGAAAGTAACCATGTCCAAAAGCCACTACTATCAATAGAAAAACATGAAGACATTTCACACCTGTGTTGGTGACAGAGAGACGGTATTTATTTTGAACCTGGCTCTTCTAGTTGCTGGTGCTGAAGCTTTATTATTTAGCCATAGTCATGCTACTAAGGCATTAAACTGTGCAAAGCTGATCATAGAACAGACTCATAGAAACACAGTATAAGGAAAAACTCCTAAAAAAAACTGAGGAGCCCGTCCTTAAAGGAAGGATAGAAGACTGAAAAATGCCAGACACAAAGATGATGCTGAACGGTATAGCATGCCGATATGGGGATACTGAAATTCCTAGAGTCCTGATTAAAGATAACAAGGAGCCTAAACCCAATGATCTATGCAGGAGAAAGAGGTCAATCCAAAAGAAGGGGAAAAACTGGAAAAAACAGCAGAATGAATAATGTTCCTAGAGAAAAGGATATGAAGGTGCGCATCCTTCAATGTTGTTGTGGACTAGATAACGAGATAAGAAAGGCAGTAACAATAAGAGACCATAGCTCTTGCTATGCTTGCTACTCTAACAGCTGGATTATGGAATAAAAATAATTTAGGAGAAAATCTAAATTGAGATCATGAAATTTGTAAATGAAAATGTATTCTGTAAAGGAGTAGTATCACACTTAGTAAGTGCAAAAAGAATCAAATATAATCTCATAAACTAAACAAGTTAAATCGTATGAGATAAATATTGTTCACACAGATCAGGAATTGACTACTGATCATCAAGTGCACTTATAAAAATGCAAGTAGTCGTATTTTGTACTGTAGCACAAGTAATGGCTATGTTCTGATTATACAATGTGTTTACTTTCAACTTGTAATACACGCTCTACTTCCAATGCGCACAACAGGCAAATTAAACTCGATATCGCATGCGCGCAACTGTTAGCGCGCCACTCGTAATCAGCCCCTTGGTCTGGGGATAGTCGCCATAAGCTCTACCATAGTGGAGCGTAAATTATCTTTAAATTAAGGCGAAAAATCTGTGGAAGCTCCCTGAGTAATAAATCCTGGAGCAGGGCAGACACTTTTTGTAGGCACAATGGCTGCAGGCTTATTTACATGCATGAAATGATTAGTACTGCTATTACATAGCTGATTAATTTGACTGGTACAGCTTTGCATAGCACACATAGAAAATGAACAGAGGTAAGATCTGTAGATCTACATTCTAAGGAGTCTGATATAGGGACAGTGGATACAGAAATGTTTAGACTCCATAACCTTACAATCATTTTGCATAAAACAAACAGTGATAAACAAACTGAATAATAACAAATGTGTAGTACAGACACAAATGTGTTATAAGCGCCCTACACTGAGCTTACCAGCAAATCTGCAGCTGTATCCAGTAGAGAGCCCATCCAATGCTGTACAGGTAACAGCACAGGATATGTGCAGAAAGTACCTTAAATCCCACAGAAAGAGGCTAAGGGACGTGTCTTCCATTCCTTCCTTCTGTATTTTCTTGTGCTGTGATTTTGTAGTGATTTATAAATAGATAGATATAAATAGATAGATGCGCCTTATGGGACAGCATCGTTGTACAACGAAGAGGAAACAGGAGACAGCACAAGCTCAAGATCAGGGTACTCACAAGAATTGCGGCATAAACGTATGCCTCACTGTGCAGGACGGGACCTTAGTCGCCCGCCAGACGGACCAATAGGGGAGAGTGTCCAGAACTCCAGGATCCAATCCGTAGCTACAGATAGTAGGAGCATCAGGAGAATATCGTCCGTGGTACAGCCAATCGCTGAAGACTCTATTAGAGAGACAGGCAGACGGACCAACCAGAAAGCAGTTGACGAAGAGCGGGATATCGTAAGAGTAAATTTATTTAAAACCAATGTCAAAACATATTATTATGTAGTGGAAAAGCAACGTTTCTCGATCGTTTCATCAGACTGATGAAAACCACATGTACATATATAATAGTTGGAAACAGCAACGCGTTTCTCGACCTTCCGGTCGTTTCATCAGTCTGATGAAACGACCGGAAGGTCGAGAAACGCGTTGCTGTTTCCACTACATATATAATATATGTTTTGACATTGGTTTTAAATAAATTTACTCTTACGATATCCCCGCTCTTCGTCAACTGCTTTCTGGTTGGTCCGTCTGCCTGTCTCTCTAATAGAGTCTTCAGCGATTGGCTGTACCACGGACGATATTCTCCTGATGCTCCTACTATCTGTAGCTACGGATTGGATCCTGGAGTTCTGGACACTCTCCCCTATTGGTCCCGTCTGGCGGGCGACTAAGGTCCCGTCCTGCACAGTGAGGCATACGTTTATGCCGCAATTCTTGTGAGTACCCTGATCTTGAGCTTGTGCTGTCTCCTGTTTCCTCTTCGTTGTACAACGATGCTGTCCCATAAGGCGCATCTATCTATTTATATCTATCTATTTATAAATCACTACAAAATCACAGCACAAGAAAATACAGAAGGAAGGAATGGAAGACACGTCCCTTAGCCTCTTTCTGTGGGATTTAAGGTACTTTCTGCACATATCCTGTGCTGTTACCTGTACAGCATTGGATGGGCTCTCTACTGGATACAGCTGCAGATTTGCTGGTAAGCTCAGTGTAGGGGCGCTTATAACACATTTGTGTCTGTACTACACATTTGTTATTATTCAGTTTGTTTATCACTGTTTGTTTTATGCAAAATGATTGTAAGGTTATGGAGTCTAAACATTTCTGTATCCACTGTCCCTATATCAGACTCCTTAGAATGTAGATCTACAGATCTTACCTCTGTTCATTTTCTATGTGTGCTATGCAAAGCTGTACCAGTCAAATTAATCAGCTATGTAATAGCAGTACTAATCATTTCATGCATGTAAATAAGCCTGCAGCCATTGTGCCTACAAAAAGTGTCTGCCCTGCTCCAGGATTTATTACTCAGGGAGCTTCCACAGATTTTTCGCCTTAATTTAAAGATAATTTACGCTCCACTATGGTAGAGCTTATGGCGACTATCCCCAGACCAAGGGGCTGATTACGAGTGGCGCGCTAACAGTTGCGCGCATGCGATATCGAGTTTAATTTGCCTGTTTGTGCGCATTGGAAGTAGAGCGTGTATTACAAGTTGAAAGTAAACACATTGTATAATCAGAACATAGCCATTACTTGTGCTACAGTACAAAATACGACTACTTGCATTTTTATAAGTGCACTTGATGATCAGTAGTCAATTCCTGATCTGTGTGAACAAATATTTATCTCATACGATTTAACTTGTTTAGTTTATGAGATTATATTTGATTCTTTTTGCACTTACTAAGTGTGATACTACTCCTTTACAGAATACATTTTCATTTACAAATTTCATGATCTCAATTTAGATTTTCTCCTAAATTATTTTTATTCCATAATCCAGCTGTTAGAGTAGCAAGCATAGCAAGAGCTATGGTCTCTTATTGTTACTGCCTTTCTTATCTCGTTATCTAGTCCACAACAACATTGAAGGATGCGCACCTTCATATCCTTTTCTCTAGGAACATTATTCATTCTGCTGTTTTTCCAGTTTTTTCCCCTTCTTTTGGATTGACCTCTTTCTCCTGCATAGATCATTGGGTTTAGGCTCCTTGTTATCTTTAATCAGGACTCTAGGAATTTCAGTATCCCCATATCGGCATGCTATAACCGTTCAGGCATCATCTTTGTGTCTGGCATTTTTCAGTCTTCTATCCTTCCTTTAAGGACGGGCTCCTCAGTTTTTTTTAGGAGTTTTTCCTTATACTGTGTTTCTATGAGTCTGTTCTATGATCAGCTTTGCACAGTTTAATGCCTTAGTAGCATGACTATGGCTAAATAATAAAGCTTCAGCACCAGCAACTAGAAGAGCCAGGTTCAAAATAAATACCGTCTCTCTGTCACCAACACAGGTGTGAAATGTCTTCATGTTTTTCTATTGATAGTAGTGGCTTTTGGACATGGTTACTTTCGCTTGTTTTTACGTGAGTCCTCTTCAGCTATCTATGCTGGAGCAGTGGACAGACGTTTTTCTGTTTGCTTAACAGATTGTTTTAGATCCCTTTGCAAATCAATCTCTATCATGATCAATAGACAATTGTTCTTTCATATCACATTCCTGTTTGTGGCACTCAGAGAGCACTAGGAGTTGGTCTCCTCAGGAGGCAAGGTTACCTATTAATATCTCACATTTTTAGTCATTTTATTTTGGCTTGTCAGTCATTCCTGAGACACACGAGGTATAGTTGTTTTTCTCTCAGTCAATCCCATGACGGTTACATACCTCAACCTTCTAATAGGATTTAAAAGTCATAAATAAAGTGTCTCAGATTCTTAGCTGGGCAGAGCAAAATATTGGTATAATATCAGCAATTAATTTCAGGGGTAATGCGTTGGAAAGGGGGTTATCTCAATTGCCAATTTCTCTTCCCTGGGAATTGTGTTTTTATTCTCTAAAGGAATAAATCTGTTTATATCCAAGTGGGGTCTTCCTCAAAAGAATTTAATGGCTTTTTCCACCAATTTCAGATTTCTCTTATTCTGTTCAAGAGTTCTGAAGGGTCTTTTCATACTGGCTTTAGTGTAATACTGCCAACAATTGCAGGTGGAGTCATCTTGGGGAATGTTTTGTGACCCCTGCATCATCTCCAGGACTTTTTGTCTTAAGGTCTACTATTTCTCTAGATCTGTCTCGAATTTGGTGGTGTGGAATTCGCTTATTTTCATGTTCAGACTTTTCTCTGATACAGTGATACTTTACTCTGATCTCTTTCTATGCAGGCTAGACGGCTAGAAACTGGGAACATTTATTTCATAAACAAGGTATATATTTTTTTCGGGAATTAATTCTGTGGATTCAGTTGGCATTTTTTATATTCCTAGAATCCTTCAATATCTTCAGGTTAAATTAGTTCATTTTTAGCTAGTTCCATCTCAGGTTCCAATACTGAATTCTTTGGGTTTGTTCTCAAAAGATTATAAAAGTTTCCAGATGTACAGACCTTTGGCAGGCATTGGTAGCATTAGATTGGTGGTAAATCCCTTTTTACCTTCCATGGTACATAACTTTAGTTCTTTCGGTCCTGCAGGATCTTTCCTCTGTGTCTATTGTTTACTTTTTTTAAAGGAGACTACCTTATAACCTAAGGTTAGAGCCTTACTCTCTTATCGTAAAATACTCTGAATTTCAGACAGAATTCTAATTTATTAATTCATTATTCTATCCTTAAACAGGACAATAAACCATATACAGTTGCTCTGGCTTCTTGATTAATTGGGTTATTCACATAGTTGTTTTGTAGGCAGAAATGCTGCTCCTAAATGTATAATAGTTTTTCCAAGGGATCAGTTTCTACTGCTTGGGCCTTCAGAAATCAGACTTCTTGGTATAGTTTTGCATAGCTGAAACCTGTTTTTTCTTCTCTTTAGTCATATTTCATCTTTCAATGTATTTGCTTCCTCAGAAGGTCTTTTTTGAGTTGCATTATCTGGCAAATAGGAACTGCCTTTCCTTTGTCCCACCCTTTCCTTATCGTGGACTCCATGGGGTAGATTTATGAAATGCTGGGCGGACATGATGACATCGCTAAATGCCAACAGCATACGCTGTTGGCATTTAACATTGCAGAAGCTTTTCTTGTGAAATGCTTGGGCAATGCCGCCCCCTGCACATTCGTGGCCAATCGGATCAGATCAGGATGATTTGCAGTCTGCCTCCTAAAAGGTGGCGGACAAGTTAAGGAGCAGCGGTCTTACGACCGCTACTTCTTAAGTTTCAGACGGACCTAAAACTTTGGGGGTAGAAAGCAGCATCTTTGCCTACTCCTAGTGGTAGGAATTCAATTCCAAATGTTAAAGGGACACTCAAATCAAAATAAACTTTTATGAATCAGATAGAGCAACAGCTTTAAAACACTTTCCAATTTACTTCCATTATCAAATTTTGCACAGTCTTCTTATATTCACACGTTTTGGGGAACAAGATCCTACGGAGCATGTGCAGAAGCTCACAGGGTATACGTATACTAGTCTGTGATTGGTTGATGTTTGTCACATGATACAGGGGGCCGGAAAATGGCAGAAAAAATAAAATTGTCAGAAAAAAATCTACTGCTTAATGCACTTGATAATTATGTAATTCTACTGCACTGAGTGGTCTTTTAAGGCTTGTGAACTCTCACCATTCTGAAAGAAAAGAATTTATCAGGTAAGCATACATTTATATGTTTCCATTAAAATGTATCTTTTTTTAAATGCAAATGTTTTTGAAAGTTTTATCAAAGTTAAATAAAAAAAATTGTATGAACAGTTTAAGCTTGTACAACGGTCTCATTAAATTCAGATACCCACCTCAAGGTTAATGCATCAGGTTCAGGTGATATTAAATCTAATAAAAAATGGTGGAATAATAAATTAGCCTCAGATATGGTCACTTTGGCTTGAGGTGATGTAAAACACTCTGCTCTGATGTTTTGAAAAGAAAGCAACCTTAGCAAATCCTGCCGTTTAGCAACTATGTTTTAATCAACAATATTTTATATGCCTCCGAGGGAAACTTGCATAGTGTCTGTGAAACCTGCCAGAACCTGAATTCTCCAGGTCATAGGAACCTTGCAAGGAGAGTTTTAAAAAACAGTGGAGAATAACAGCTTGTACTTTATAAGAAATGACAAAACCGAAGGCAGAATATCCACCCACTGAGAATTTATTGCGGTTTATCTGTATACTTATGTGAGTGGGCAATCTAGGTTATCTGTGACCTTCAGAAAAAAAATCACAGATATTTAACTTACATTAAAATGCTCTTTTTTCTTGACTTTTTAAAGCTTAAGGTTACAGCTGTCTTGGTGTTCTATAATGGGACTAAACATAACCTCACAAAGTTATTCACTTACATAAAATAGTACATTAAATTAGAAATTGTTTAAATTCACCATAAATATGTAAATATTATAAAAACAAGTTTAAGGAGGAAGAGTTGTCTTCACTTGTCATGATATTTTGAGTTTAATAGCTCCAAGTTGCTGCTTTATAGAGGTCCTAGACATGTGCGTTTCATTCCGAATGGAAATTCGGATGAATTCAAATTCAAAATAGTATTTCTAGTCTACAACTGTGTTTAATAAATGTAATATTCGAATTTGAATGCTACATTCAAATTCAAATGTAACATTGAAATTCAAAATAGTATTTCTAGTCTAATACTGTTTGAAATAGTATTAAACTTCCGAATTTATGAATCGAATCCAAAACGAATACATCCAAATTTATTTGAATCTGAAAGAATCTGAAATGAATGCATTCAAATGTATCCGAATTCGCATCGATCCGAATCCAAAAAAATCTGAACCGGTCCGAAACGAGCCGAAACAAATTTTTTTCACTGCGCACAACTCTAAAAATAACCACCTTATACAGAGTATAGAGGTGTTTCTGAAGAAGAACAGGACATTGTTATGACCAAATATCTGACATTCATTCTTCTGACGACAATCAGGATATATCCTTCTACAAAATATATAATGTCCATTGAATGAGGAGCATCTTCCACCTTCAAAGGAAATGTAGACTCCAAAACATGTGTCTGCACCATCAAGACGACAGTGGGATCTAAGGAACCGGCATGTAGACACATTGGCAGGAACACAATTGCAGCGGATATTCGATACAATGCTCGCATAAAAGTCTCCCAGTGAGTGCTTATTTTGGGGGGGGGGTCATGGTTCCTATTATGGGCCAGATTACAAGTGGAGCGGTAATTAACTCTCCCACTCGCGCACTCATATTACAAGTTGAAAGTAAAAAATTTTTGCTCACGCGCTAGACCGAATACAGTACTGTGCAAAAGTCTAAGGCCATTAAATGTGTTTTAGCAAAGTTTTAATGACCATCCATCTTTATTAAGATATAAACAGAAAATACAGGAAATGTGTACACAAAATATAAAAAAAACACAATTTTCAGAACAAAATGGCTTCTTCAGGCATAATTTAGTGTGACCTCCCTTGGCACTAAGCGCATCTTGAACCCTTTTGGGGAGACAGTCCTGAAGTTTTCTGAAGTAATCTTCTGGTATATTATACCAGGCTTCTTTTAGCACTTTTGTAAAGAAAGTCCGGAGCCGCAGTTAAAACAATGATTAACTTTTATTAAAAAAGGTATGGTAACAAAAAGACAATAGACATGCCCTTCAGTATATTGATAAGCTTACGCGTTTCGGCATATTAACCGTACTCATAGCTCGCAAAATCCCTTATAACTAATGGGCCTAATAAAGGGTGTAAAAACATTTGATTGGCTAAAAGGCACTAACTAGTTTAACTCTTTCTTGACTGTTTAACCTATTGCTTCCATTTAAACATAATTAACCTGTTACCATATAATTTACCTGTTGATATAAGGACTTACTCCTGTCTATGGACATAACTGTCATATATTACTAGAATGAACTATATGCTACATAGTATCAAAATTAGGGGATGGATTGTATCTCCAACATTAGGATTGATTGTTAAGAACATACATATTGTTACATAGAGAACTATGACTCTATGCTGTACTTAAACATTCTAAAAACAAAAACTGTGTCATAATTCCAACCCTTTTCATTCATTACTACAAATATTTGGGTATTGGATTAAACATTATAAATTAATTTGATATGTTTCAATTAACTACAGTATTGTATTAAATTCATAGAAAGACAATTTACCAAGTTTTTGGGAGATTACCATACAATGCCTAGAATTACTCTGACCATTCTGTAACTCAAAACTGGGTGAAAGTAATCAAAATAACTAACATGATAGCATCACTACATCCCAGCATGGTTCACCCCTAATACCAGTGGTTTATAAAGTCATAAGCTGAATTTAATCCAGTGGGATATCTAGTCCTCATTTGAAAGATCCAAATACCTCTCTTTTAGCAAGTGCTGCCTCCCTGTCCCCCCCTCTTCGCCCAGCATCAACACTCTCTATTATAGTCCATTTGAAATGTGTATTTTCTTTTAGCACTTCCCATAGTTCTTTTTTAGATTTTGGTTGTCTTTTATTTCTTTCTCTGTCCAGGTGATCCCATACTACCTCTATAATATTCAGGTCTGGACTCTGGAGGCCAGTTCATGACTGTCAGTGTTTTATCAGCTGTTGTTCTCTCCAAATATGATTTCACTGCATTAGCAGTGTGCTTGGGATCATTGTCATGCTGAAAAGCATAATTTATGTAAGAACTTACCTGATAAATTCATTTCTTTCATATTGCAAAGAGTCCATGAGCTAGTGACATATGGGACATATGGGATATACAATCCTACCAGGAGGGGCAAAGTTTCCCAAACCTCAAAATGCCTATAAATACACCCCTCACCACACCCACAATTCAGTTTAAAGAATAGCCAAGTAGTGGGGTGATAGAAAAAGGAGTAAAAAGCATAAAATCTAAACAATCTGAAAAAACACATCTGGATGGAGAGACCACTCCCCCGGATGTAAAGTCTGGCGGCTGAGATAATCCGCTTCTCAATTGTCTACACCTGGGATATGTACCGCAGAAATTAGACAAGAGCTGGATTCCGCCCAAGAAAGTATCCAAAATACTTCTTTCATAGCTAGGGGACTGAGTCCCACCTTGATGATTGACATATGCCACAGTTGTGATATTGTCTATCTGAAAACAAATGAATGGTTCTCTCTTCAACAGAGGCCAAACCTGAAGAGCCCTGAAAATAGCATGGAGTTCTAAATTATTGATTGGTAATCTCGCCTCTTGAGATTTCCAAACCCCTTGTGCTGTCAGAGATCCCCAGACAGTTCCCCAACCTGAAAGACTTGCATATGTTGTGTTTACAGTCCAGGTTGGACGAACAAAAGAGGCCCCTTGAACTATACGATGGTGATCTAACCACTAAGTCAGAGAGAGTCGAACATTTTACAATTTAAGGATATTAATTGTGATATCCTTGTATAATCCCTGCACCATTGATTCAGCATACAAAGCTGAAGAGGTCTCATATGAAAACGAGCAAAGGGGATCGCGTCAGATGCTGCAGTCATGAGACCTAAAACTTCCATGCACATAGCCACTGAAGGGAATGATTGAGACTGAAGGTTTTGACAAGCTGAAACCAATTTTATTTGTCTCTTCTCTGTTAGAGACAGTCATGGACACTGAATCTATCTGGAAACCTAAAAAGGTGACCCTTGTTTGAGGAATCAAGGAACTTTTTGGTAAATTGATCCTCCAACCACGTCTTTTAAGAAACAACACTAGTTGATTCGTGTGAGATTCGGCAGAATGTAAAGACTGAACTAGTAACAAGATATCGTCCAAATAAGGAAACACCGCAATACGCTGTTCTCTGATTACAGAGAGTAGGGCACCAAGAACCTTTGAAAAAATTATTGGAGCTATCGCTAGGCCAAATGGAAGAGCGGCAAATTGGTAATGCTTGTCAAGAAAAGAGAATTTCAGAAACCGATAGTGGTCTGGATGAATCAGAAGATGAAGATATGCATCCTGTAAGTCTATCGTGGACATATAATGACCTTGCTGAACAAAAGGCAGAATAGTCCTTATAGTCACCATTTTGAAAGTTGTCACCTTTTACAAAACAATTCAAAATTTTCAGATCCAGAACTGGCCTGAATGAATTTACTTTTTTTGGGACAATGAATAGATTTGAATAAAATCACCCAGACCCTGGTATGATTACCCCTGAAAGCTCTAGATCTGAAACACACTTCAGAAAAGCCAGAGCCTTCACTGGATTTGCTGGAACGTGTGAGAGAAAAAAATCTTTTCACAGGAGGTCTTACTCTGAAGCCTATTCGATACCCTTGAGAGACAATACTCCATTGATTTTGGACAGAATCTGCCCAAATGTTTTGGAAAAATTTTAATCTGCCCCCACCAGCTGAGCTGGAATGAGGGCCGCACATTCATGCGGACCTGGGGGCTGGCTTTGGTTTCTTAAAAGGCTTGGATTTATTCCAACTTGAAGAAAGTTTCCAATTGGAACCAGAATCTTTGGAGGAAGGATTGGCTTTCTGTTCCTTATTCTGTCGAAAAGAACGAAAACGATTAGAAGCTTTAGATTTACCATTAGATCTTTTATCCTGAGGGAAAAAAACTCCCTTCTCCCCAGTGACAGTTGAAATAATTGAATCCAACTGAGAACCAAATAAATTGTTACTTTGGAAAGAAAGAGATAGTAATCTAGACTTGGATACCATGTCAGTATTCCAATATTTGAGCCACAAAGCTCTTCTAGCTAAAAATAGCTAAAGACATAGATTTAACATCAATATTGATGATATCAAAAATAGCATCACAGATAAAATGATTAGCATGTTGAAGCAAGCGAACAATGCTAGACAAATCAGATCTGTTTCTGTTGCGCTATATGCTTTCCAACCAAAAAATTTGATGCAGCTGCAACATCAGCCATGGATATAGCAGGCCTAAGAATGTAGCCAGAAAATAAATAAGCTTTCCTTAGATAAGATTCAAGTTTCCTATCTAAAGGGTCCTTAAAAGAAGTACTATCTTCCATAGGAATAGTAGTAACTGTTTTTTTTTTCCCAAAACTCCAACCTAACTGCTGGCAAAGGATACAACTTTTTAAACCTAGAAGAAGGAATAAAAGAAGTACCTGCCTTTCCATTCCTTTGAAATATCAGAAATAGCATCAGGAACTGGAAAAACCTCTGGAGTAACCACAGGAGGTTATAAACATAATTTAAACGTTTACTAGCTTTAGTATCAAGAGGACTAGTTTCACTCAATATCCAAAGTAATCAACACCTCTTAACAAGGAACGAATATACTACATCTTGAAGAGATAAGTAGATTTGTCAGTGTCAATATCTGAGGTAGGATCTTCTGAACCAGATAGATCCTCATCAGAGGAGTATAATTCAGTATGTTGTCGGTCATTGAAATTTCGATCAACATTCTGGTAAGTTTTAAAAGACCTTTAATGTTTATTAAGAAGGCGGGATAGCAGACAATGCCTTCTGAATTGCATCAGCAATAAAATCTTTTATATTCACATGGATATCATGTACATTAGATGTTGAAGAACAACAAGCATTGTACTAGTACTGATGGATACATTCTCTGCATGTAAAAGCTTATCATGATAACTGATACATACTACAGCTGGAGATATAATCTCCGCTAACTTAGAACAGACTACTTAGCTTTGGTAGAACTGTTATCAGGCAGCAGGGTTCCAACAGTGTTTCTGATACAGGATCAGATTGAGACATCTTGCAAATGTAAGAGAAAAAAACAACATATAAAGCAAAATTATTAATTTCCATATATGGCAGTTTCAGGGAATGGGAAAAAAATGCAAACAGAATAGCCCTCTGAGCATAAAAAGGCAAGAGGCATATAGGAAGTGGGGTTAAAATAAAATTATTTGGCACAAAGTATGACGCGCAACGCAAAATTAATTTTTTTTGGTGCTAACAACATCTGGAAATGACGCAACTCGCGTCATGGCAGACGCACACCTTGTGCAAGTAAACCTGGAGTCAACTAAGACGCTGGAAATTACGAATTTGGCGTCACCAAACGTACCTTTGCAGCAAAAAAAATTCTCGTGCGAAGAATGACGCAATAAATATCAGCATTTTGCGACCTCGCGAGCCTAATTGTGGCCCGGCGAAAATTAATGAAAAAGCAGTCAATTTGAAGAAATACTATACCAAGGTAAGAAAAAATAACTTCCTGAATAGGTTCCCAATTTTGAAACTGATAGTCTGCAAAAGGAAATACATAAACCTGACTCATGGCAAATATAAGTACAATACATATATTTAAAACTTTATATTAATACATAAAGTGCCAAACCATAACTGAGAGTGTCTTAAGTAATAAAAACATACTTACCGAAAGACACCCATCCACATAGAGCAGATAGCCAATCCAGTACTGAAAAAGTATCAGTAGAGGTAATGGAATATGAGAGTATATCGTCGAACTAAAAAGGGAGGTAGGAGATAAATCTCTACGACTGATAACAGAAAACCTTTGAAAAGATTTCCTGTGAGGAAAAACAATAGAATCAATAGGTGATACTCTCTCCGCATCCTCTCTGGACAAACACTGTACTCTGAGAGGAATCGGGCTTCAAAAATGCTGAGAAGCGCATATCACAGAAGAAAATCAAGCACAAACTTACTTCACCACCCTCCATAGGAGGCAAAGTTTGGTAAAACTGAATTGTGGGTGTGGTGAGGGGTGTATTTATAGGCATTTTGAGGTTTGGGAAACTTTGCCCCTACTTGTAGGAAAGTATATCCCATACGTCCCATACGTCACCAGCTAGCAATTACATGAAAGAAAATAAAACCATTGCCAATCAGGCGCTAGTAGAAGGAATGGCATGATGAATTAATCCCATAAATTCAGACAATATCGCCAACACCACTGGCAGAAATGCCAGCCCCACACCAGGACACGACCCTCCACCATGTTTCACTAAAGGCCACAAGAACTCATTCTTCCATCTCTGTCCAACTCTTCTTCTCACATATTGTCAACAATTGTACCCAAAAATTTGAAACTTGGATTTGTCACTCCATAATACTCTTTTCCGCTGATCTTCATTCCAATCTTTGTGAGCTGTAGCAACATTTTTAAGACCTTAAAGGGATACTGAAACAATTTTTTTTAATTTTTATGATAGACAGAGTGTGCAATTTTTAGCAACTTTCTAATTTACTCCTATTATCAAATTTTCTTTGTTCTCTTGGTATCTTTTTTTGAAAAACAAACAAACAATTATGTAAGCTTAGAAACCAGCCTATTTTTGGCCCAGCACCATGGATAGCGCTTGCTGATTGGTGACAAAATTTAGACACCAAATCAGCAAGCGCTACCCAAGGTGCTGAAACCGAAGTTGGGCCAGCTCATAAGCTTATACATTCCTGCTTTTTAAAATAAAGATACCAAGAGAATGAAGAAAAATTGATAATAGGAGTAAATTAGAAAGTTTCTTAAAATTGCTGTTCTATCTGTATCATAAAATAAAACAATTTGGGTTCAGTGTCCCTTTAAACAGATAGAATATTTAACTTTGCTACATTGGTAATTTTACTGAGATCTGTGACTGTTAGAGCCTTATTCCCAGGAACAAAACAGTTATACCTGACAGGAATTCTTTAGATAAAAATGTTTATATTTTTATATAGTGAGTGTTTTGTTAGAAAGTGAAAACACAAGACTGATATCATTGTTTTTGGGAAGTTAAAGTAGCGCCTTTATTTGATATCTGGCCTAGGGCGCACCAGAGATAGTCAGGCCCTGTTGCTATTTATTTTTAGAGATAATGTTGCATGAAAATTCATTCTCAATGGACACAGTAATCTAGTCCATCATTTTATAAATCCCAGATTTGCTCACTGTCAGCATTAAATAAACTTTTCACCCAAACAAGCAAGGTCGCTTGGAGCACCGGTGAAAAATAAAGGAGCATATTGAAGAAGACAAGATTTGACATCACGCCAAATAAGCAGCGCACCTTGAAGACGCGGTAATAAATGGAAAAGTAAAAGGTTGACGAAAATCTAATATGACATTGCATCTCACAGAAGTTTCTCATCCAATTTATTTCAAGTATTAAAAGTGCCTCTATACTGTAATTAATTGTAGAGAATACAAACTACACACTCCTGTACCATGAGTAATAATAACCTTAAACTTTACCAACTGGAGATATTTTTTACAACAGCTATTTGTGATTACAGAATTATTTGCTATGGGTTAAAACACTGTGACACTGTAATCAAAACCAAGATCATTCTTCAAGTCTTACATGATTCAGAGAGAGCAAACTTTTTAAATAAGGTTCCAATTTATTTCTGCTACCAAATTTGTTTAATTCTCTTGGTATCCTTTGTTGAATTGAAGAAGCTGCAGTGCACTACTGGGAGCTAGCTGAACACATTGGCCTCTATTTATCAAGCCGTCAACTGCAAATACGCTGGAATTCCGCAGCGTATTTGTGGCGAGGCTGATTTGCCGTAGTTATCAAGCCCTACAGACCGGAAAAAGTAGAACCTAGTGACGTAACATACGATCCACCGGACTCAGTCCGACACAGATCGATGGTTACGTCACTCCAGATGTTCCGAACGCAAGTTCAGCACAATCTGACTACTTTTGCTAGTTATCAAAGAACAACTAGGTACGCTCGCCACTATTCCGGCCCAGCGTACCTGGTGTTCAATCCGCCGCCCTGGAGGCGGCGGATCCCATAGGAATCAATGGGAGTCTGACAGCAGCGAGAGCTCATGTTCGCTGCTGCCCGATATCCCATTGATTCCTATGGGAAGTGTCTGCACCTAACACCCTAAAATGTACCCAAGTCTAAACACCCCTAATCTGCCCCCCCTACACTGCCCCCACCTACTTTATACTTATTAACCCCTAAACCGCCGCCCGCCACCTACATTATACTTATTAACCCCTAAACCGCGGCTCCCGGACCCCGCCGCAACTATAATAAAATTATTAACCCCTAAATCGCCACTCCCGGACCCCGCCGCAACTGGAATAAATTTATTAACCCCTAAACCGCAGCTCCCAGACCACGCCGCAACTATAATACATTTATTAACCCCTAAACCGCCGCTCCCGGACCCAGCCGCCACCTACATTATACCTATTAACCCCTAATCTGCCGCCCCCTATACCGCCGCCACCTACATAAAGTTATTAACCCCTATCCTGCCAATCCCGGACCCCGCCGCAAATAAAATAATTGTTTAACCCCTAAACCGCCTCTCCCGGAGCCCGCCGCCACCTACATTGCATTTATTAACCCCTATCCTGCCCCCCTACACCGCCGCCACTATATTAAATGAATTAACCCCTAAACCTAAGTCTAACCCTAACCCTAACACCCCCCTAACTTAAATATTATTTAAATTAATATAAATAAATATTCCTATAATTAAATAAATTAATCCTATTTAAAACTAAATACTTACCTATAAAATAAACCCTAAGATAGCTACAATATAGCTAATAGTTACAATGTAGCCATTTTAGGATTTATATTTATTTTACAGGCAACTTTGTATTTATTTTAACTAGGTACAATAGTTATTAAATAGTTCTTAACTATTTAATAACTACCTAGCTATAATAAGTACAAAATTACCTGTAAAATAAACCCTAACCTAAGTTACAATTACACTTAACACTATACTACCATTAAATAAATTAAAGTAATTAAATACAATTACCTACAATTAAATTAAAATAACTAAAATTAACTAAAGTGCAAAAAAAAATCTAAATGACAGAAAATAAAAAAAAATTACAAGAAGTTTAAACTAATTACACCTAATCTAAGCCCCCTAATAAAATAAAAAAGCCCCCCAAAATAATAAAATTCCCTACCCTAAACTAAATTACAAATAGCCCTTAAAATGGCTTTTTGCGGGGCATTGCCCCAAAGTAATCAGCTCTTTTACCTGTAAAAAAAAGAAATACACCCCCCCAACATTAAAACCCACACACCCAACCTTACTCTAAAACCCACCCAAACCCCCCTTAAAAAAAACCTAACACTACCCCCATTGAAGATCATCCTACCTTAAGCCGTCTTCACCCAGCCGGGCCTAAGTCCTCAACGAATCCGGGCAAAGTGGTCCTCCAGATGGGCAGAAGTCTTCATCCAATCCGGCCAGAAGAGGTCCTCCAGATAGGCAGAAGTCTTCATCCAAGCGGCATCTTCTATCTTCTTCCATCCGGCGAGGAGCGGCACCATCTTGAAGACATCCGACGCGGAGCATCCATCGATCCCGACGACTAAACGAAGAAATACGGTTTCTTTAAATGACGTCATCCAAGATGGCGTCCCTTGAATTCCGATTGGCTGATAGGATTCTATCAGCCAATCAGAATTAAGGTAGGAAAATCCGATTGATTGATGAAATCAGCCAATCGGATCGAAGTTCGATCCGACTGGCTGATCCAATCAGCCAATAGGATTGACCTCGCATTCTATTGGCTGTTCCAATCAGCCAATAGAATGCAAGGTCAATCCGATTGGCTGATTTCATCAGCCAGTCTGATTTTTCCTATCTTAATTCCGATTGGCTGATAGAATCCTATCAGCCAATCGGAATTCAAAGGACGCCATCTTGGATGACGTCATTTAAAGGAACCGTCATTCTTCGTTTAGTCGTCGGGATCGATGGATGCTCCGCGTCGGATGTCTTCAAGATGGTGCTGCTCCTTGCCTGATGGAAGAAGATAGAAGATGCCGCTTGGATGAAGATTTCTGCCCATCTGGAGGACCTCTTCTGGCCGGATTGGATGAAGACTTCTGCCCATCTGGAGGACCACTTCGCCCGGATTCGTTGAGGACTTAGGCCCGGCTGGGTGAAGACGGCTCAAGGCAGGGTGATCTTCAATGGGGTAGCGTTAGGTTTTTCTTAAGGGGGGTTTGGGTGGGTTTTAGAGTAAGTTTGGGTGTGTGGGTGGTGGGTTTTAATGTTGGGGGGGTTTGTCATTTTTTTTACAGGTAAAAGAGCTGATTACTTTGGGGCAATGCCCCGCAAAAGGCCCTTTTAAGGGCTATTTGTAATTTAGTTTAGGGTAGGGAATTTTATTATTTTGGGGGGCTTTTTTATTTTATTAGGGGGCTTAGATTATGTGTAATTAGTTTAAACTTCTTGTAATTTTTTTTATTTTCTGTAATTTAGATTTTTTTTTGTACTTTAGTTAATTTTAGTTATTTTAATTTAATTGTAGGTAATTGTATTTAATTAATTTAATTTATTTAATGGTAGTATAGTGTTAGGTGTAATTGTAACTTAGGTTAGGGTTTATTTTACAGGTAATTATGTACTTATTTCAGCTAGTTAGTTTATTAAATAGTTAATAACTATTTAATAACTATTGTACCTAGTTAAAATAAATACAAAGTTGCCTGTAAAATAAATATAAATCCTAAGATGGCTACAATGTAACTATTAGTTATATTGTAGCTATCTTAGGGTTTATTTTATAGGTAAGTATTTAGTTTTAAATAGGAATAATTTATTTAATTATAGGAATATTTATTTAGATTAATTTAAATAATATTTAAGTTAGGGGGGTGTTAGGGTTAGACTTAGGTTTAGGGGTTAATAGATATAATTTAGGTGGCGGCGGTGTAGGGGGGGCAGATTAGGGGTTAATAAATGTAATGTAGGTGGCGGTGGGCTCCTGGAGCGACGGTTTAGGGGTTAAATATTTTATTTAGTTGCGGCAGGGTCCGTGATCGGCAGGATAGGGGTTAATAACTTTATGTAGGTGGCGGCGGTATAGGGGGCGGAAGATTAGGGGTTAATAGTTATAATGTAGGTGGCGGTGGGGTCCGAGAGCGGCGGTTTAGGGGTTCATATATTTATTATAGTTGCGGCAGGGTCCGGGAGCGGCGGTTTAGGGGTTCATATATTTATTATAGTTGCGACGGGGTCTAGGAGCGGCGGTTTAGGGGTTAATAAGTTTATTTAGTTGCGGGGGGCTCCGGGAGCGGCGGTTTAGGGGGGTAAAACAGTATAGTATAGTGTGGGTGCTTAGTGACAGGCTAGCAAGAAAACTGCGAAGAAGCCGATGAGCAGCGAGATCGATGACTGTCAGTTGACTGTCAGTTAACAACAGTCTGCTGCTCATCGCACCATACTTGGTGCGTGGCTTTTTGAGAGCTTTTTTGATAAATTTGGCGAACGTATTCAGGTCTGCGGCGGCGATGTTAGGCGAGCTTAGGTGAGCGTATTGGGTCCGGCGAATGCAGGAAAGTAGACAGGTTGATAACTAGAGGCCATTGAGTGAACCAATGACATGAGGAATATACAGTATGTGGAGAGACCAATCAGCATTTAGCTCCTGAGCTTACCTCATTTTGCTTTTTAACAAAAGATATCAAGGGAACGAAGCAAATTAGATAGAGCTTCTGTTATCAAATTTGCTTTATTCTTTGGTGTCTTTTATTGAAAGTAAAACTAGGTAGACTCATAAGAGCTCAGGAGTGTGTATGTGCACTCCTGAGCTCTTATGAGACTACCTAGTTTTACTCTTCAATAAAAGATACCATGAGAACGAAGCGATTTTTATAACAGAAGTAAATGGAAAGTTGTTTAAAATCTCATGCTCTATCTGAGTCATAAAAGTTTAATTTGACTTTACTGTCCCTTTAATAAAAAAAATATACAACTTTGCAATATAATTGTATTATTTATTTTGCCCCCTTTCATATAATTTAGCTCCAAAAATTGATGATTTTCTAATTCTCTGTACTTAAAATGCACCGGCTAACTTATCAAGGCTAACCATGCTACATATATATCCCTATTTGACTTTATCTGATAACAACTGCAAAACAATGCACTTTATACTAACATTATGACTATGGTTAGCCTTGTTGTCTGCAGACTAAAGCCCAGATTGGCTCTCCTAAATAACGCAAAATGGGTGGTGTTTGGCTATTGATAAACAATTGCAGTAAAAATGTTAATTTGATTAAAAAAAATGTTTAGACTTGGCTGACATGTTATTTTATAGTAAAACAACATAAATGTCTTGTAATTACAAGATGTTTACTGCCTATTTAATAGAGATTGTTAGCATCTGGTGAATATGCATATTCCTGTTGTACTTTTCATTATGGTTTTACTGTGTATATTTGTAACCTGAAGTCCTTATGACTTTACATATTTAAAAACAATATACTGGAATTGTATTTGATTTTTATAGTAAGTTATTTTATGCAACGTTTATCTTCTCTTTATAAAAAGGTGGAGAGATGAGTATGTCTGAAGATGTACGCGTTTTGTGTCATACCTTTATCAGAGAATATAAGATTATACTTGGAAGGCTTCCTCATTGCAATACCAGTTACATCCATAAAATACCCATAGAATAGCTACTTTAACTGTGTAACATATTGCGCAGAGCAATTTTATTATGTTAAATAATGTGTTTTTTTTTATAAATATTGAATTTAATACAAAATATTACATAAAATTGCCCAGAAACATGTTATACTGTAATTAAAAATGCTTATGTAGAAGATAATAATATAATATACGCTCTTGTTTTTAATCAAACATTTTAATGCTAAGGGTAAATACAAACATATATTGAAATATTTTTTAACATCTTATTTTGTAACTAATCCATTTGTTTTCACAGTTTAGCTGCAGACATCTGATTGTATGGAGTTTCTTATCAGCCCATAAATAACAGCACTCCCTGCACCCCAAGGATTCAGGGGCATTTTATAATTAAGAGGAGGTCACTTGCATTGAAGGCTCATAATATGAAATAGTTTAAGATGATCAAGGGTCACACAGGGACAATACAAAGCTCCCAGTTATAGCTATAACGTTCTGTTATGTATGTGATGAGAGCTGTACATAGAAAGACACTTCAGCACCACGGACAGCAGCAGGGCATACAGCTGCAATCTACAATACTCCATTTAGCAAAACTAGCAATTCTGCTGTGTACATGCGTCAAAATAATTTACCTTGCCGATTTATCAAGATATGGACCCTAAATGCCATTATCATGCCCCCTAATGAATTAACAATGTAAATGTACGCCTGATCAATTTGAGCTTCTTTTCAGCCAGTACATAGCCAAATCTGATTAAAGGGATATGAAACCCAATTTTATTTCTTTCATTATCAAGAAAGAGCATGCGATTTTAAACAACTTTACAATTTACTTCTATTATCTAATTTGCTTCATTCTCATGATATCATTTGTTGAAAAGCATATCTAAACAGGTTCAGGAACTGCTGGTTGGTGGCTACACATAGATGCCTCATATTATTGTCTCACCCATGTGGATTGCTATTTCTTCAACAAAGGATACACAAAGAATTAATCAAATTAGATAATAGAAGTAAAATGTAAAGTTGTTTAAAATTGTATTCTCTATCTGAATCATGAAAGAAATTTTTTTGGGCTTCATCTCCCTTTAAGTTTTTAAAGTTATCACACTGTTTTGTGTATATTTCACATGTATCAATATGCCCAGATAGCAATAGTATATTCAGCACCTGAAAACTACGTAATAGTATATTCAGCACCTGAAAACTACACATCATAAGTGTTCGTACTGATTTTCCTGGATCATGTCACGATTACAACATTCTGTGACAGTCTGGACTGTATATTTTTTTTTATAGTAATGAGATCCCAGAGGGATGGCTACTGGGTAAGTTTTCTATTTATTATCACTGTTTAATCTTTGGGTATACTGCACAGTAAAACAATTTAAATGCTTATTATAGTTAGTAGTACTTATAGCCATATATCTTTGCCAACAAATTTGTCACAGACTTAAAGGGCCACTAAACCCAAAATCTTTCTTTCATGATTCAGATAGAACATACAAATTTAAACCACATTACAATTTTCTTCTATTATTAATTTTGTTTCATTTTTTAGATATCCTTAGTTGAAGAAAAAGCAATGCACATGGGTAAGCCAATCACATTAGGCTTCTATGTGCAGCAACCAATCAGCAGCTACTGAGCATATCTAGATATGCTTTTCAGCAAAGAATATCAAGAGAATAAAACAAATTAGATAATAGAAGTAAATTAGAAAGATGTTTAAAAATGCATTCACTTTCTAAATCATGAAAGAAAAAATGTGGGTGTCATGTCCCTTTAACAATACAAATTTAAGGGATACCAGATATCTGTGTAGAAATTGGTTGTTGACGCCCATTAACAGCCCAAGAATTGCAGTTGAAATAAACTATACAGGAGCTGTACTGAGCACACTTTGGGAATACTGAACATGAGATTCAATTGCCTTGTCCACTCGGGGGGGCGGGGGGGGGGGGAGATACTGCAGTATTCCCCTAAAAAAGTGACGTGCTGGGAAGTGATGAAGAAGTTGAAGTTCCATTTAGCACAAAATGCTAGAACATCCTGCAGGGACTAGTGCTAATATTATATATATATATATATATATATATATAAAAATAAATAAAATAATAGGATACGATTTTATCAAATCTAGTAAAATTGCTCTGAAAACTTCTGAATAGTTTTCAGATTATTACAGCAAATCAAATATAACTCAAATCCTTTCAATATTTTAATGTTTATCTGAATGCGTCTTAACTCTTTAGAAACCAGAAATGCCTGCAATGCATTGTTAAGTGTTTAGTGGCAGACAAGGGGTTACAAACAACATATACAGTTGCAAATATTTTTTCTATAAACTTAAGAGGTTTTATTAACAGTTTGTAAAAATAGAAGCATTTGTAGGATTGAAAAAAGTCATTTAAAGCTATAAAATTGAGGAAGCACTAGCTGAAGCCTACTCTAAATATGCTGCTGTCTTCTAAATCTACTAAATGTGCTAGATTTCACTGTATATTTTATATTTTAGCTTTCAGATATCTAGTAAAAATAGAGTAACTTGTCAGTGCACAGGTGTTTGTCCCCCAGTTAACTTCTTGAGAGTTTTATTTCATTTTTTGATTTATTTCTGATTAAATATCATGAAGGAGATCTTTAATATGATGTTTTAGCTTAATACTATAACAACATGGACATACATGTATGAATAAATGTCTGATTACTGTGTTAAAACAACAAAAACTAATTATTATTGCTACGGCAATGGCAGAATATTCTAGATCACCAACTTAAAACTGTATCAGCCGCCACTGAGTTTAAGATGGTAAAGTTTTAGAGTGTAATGTATTTGTCTATATGGCAAAAAATTATAGGGGACCCAGAAAGATAAATATGTAATTAACATTGCGGTGACATGAGGTAAAATAATTTACTAACCAAGGAAACTTTATTCATCAATGCAAGTAAATCATTTTAAATGCAGTACAAACAGATCACAATAAAATATCACAGCAACAAACGTGCTTTCTTCACATTATCACGTGAGCACAAAAAAAAAACCTTCAACGGAATAGACCGAATGATAAATTTCCTTATCTGCCTTAAGATTGACTTCTAATATATCAGTCATCTACCTCTTATCACATCCAAATTAACGCAAATACATCTGGCTTTTTTTATATATATACATTTCTGAGTTGGGCTTTTATTTTGGGCGCTCGAAGTGGTGCCAACATTTTCACCGAGGTTTACTTTCTACTTTTTGAGAGATTAATAAATGAACCCCTAAGCCCTTGTAAACTGTGGAAACTGGTGAGTAACAAGTAACTCCATTAACCAGCAGTGTAACCTAGGGCCTCAATGGTACCCCTGCAGTCTGTGAAGATGAAAGCGTAGCTGCCCTATGTGTGAAGACAGTGGCGTTGGCAGATTAAGACATATGGGGGCAACCAACCTAGGGCCCAATGACATTTGGTTGCCCGTTCTGCAACAGGAGGGGTGGGTCAGGGAGTGTCTCGGGATATATTAAAAAAGTGGGCTCAACATCTTTGTGCCGACGAGTGGCAATGTGTCTCCCATAAGATATATATATATGGGGATCGCAACTTCAGCAAAAATCTGCTGACATCACCACTTATCTGCAATGTAAGTCAGGGGGGGGCAGTCTTTAAAGATACAAAGATAAAATATACTATGCGTTTGTAGAAAAGAAAACTTATGCTTACCAGATAAATTCCTTTCTTTCCTGGCAGGGAGAGTCCACAACTTTCTTTTCTGTGTCCTTCCATTTTGATAAGAAAGGTGCCATTTGCAATGTTTGTCTAGGCCCTGTGTGATCCTGCTATAATTTATGACCTATGCTAATTAGGATCATGTGACTGTTATTACCTTTAAAAATTGAACATCCCCAGCTTGTTACATCAAGACTTAGCTTGTTAGATCATAGCAGCACTGTGTGTAGTTCCCCTAAGTGTGCTAGTTCATAAGTTGTCGAGAGAGTTATAAACAACGGAGTGTGCTAGTTCATAAGTGTAGAGAGAGTTATAACAACGGAAGTGTGCTAGTTCATAAGTGTAGAGAGAGTTATAACAACGGAGTGTGCTAGTTCATAAGTGTAGAGAGAGTTATAACAACGGAGTGTGCTAGTTCATAAGTGTAGGAGAGAGTTATAACAACGGAGTGTGCTAGTTCATAAGTGTAGAGAGAGTTATAACAACGGAGTGTGCTAGTTCATAAGTGTAGAGAGAGTTATAACAACTGAGTGTGCTAGTTCATAAGTGTAGAGAGAGTTATAACAACGGAGTGTGGCTAGTTCATAAGTGTAGAGAGAGTTATAACAACGGAGTGTGCTAGTTCATAAGTGTAGAGAGAGTTATAACAACGGAGTGTGCTAGTTCTAAGTGTAGAGAGAGTTATAACAACGGAGGTGTGCTAGTTCATAAGTGTAGAGAGAGTTATAACAACGGAGATGTGCTATGTTCATAAGTGTAGAGAGAGTTATTACAAACGGAGTGTGGCTAGTTCATAAGTGTAGGACAGAGTTATCAACAACGGAGTGTGTCTAGTTCATAAGTGTAAGTGAGAGTTATAACAACGGAGTGTGCTAGTTCATAAGTGTAGAGAGAGTTTATAACAACGGAGTTAGTGTGCTAGTTTCATAAGTGTAGAGAGAGTTATAACAACGGGTTAGTGTGCTAGTTCATAAGTGTAGAGAGATTTATACAACGGAGTTTAGTGGTGCTAGTTCATAAGTGTAGAGAGAGTTATAACAACGCGAGGTTAGTGTGCTAGTTCATAAGTGTAGCAGAGAGTTATAACAACGGAGTTAGTGTGCTATGTTCATAAGTGTAGAGAGAGTTATAACAACGGAGTGTGCTAGTTCATAAGTGTAGAGAGAGTTATAACAACGGAGTTATACAAAGGAGTGGACAACAGAGATAAGTACTTTCAAATTTCAACAATTATATGCAAAACCATGCTAAACTTTCTAATGTCTGCTTTAACCTTTTCCTCCCTTCTCTTTAAAGTCACAGCTCTTCCATTCACAAACAGCACTCAGAACATTCATATTTCTCCATCTCTTCTACCTTCCCCCCTCTACAACACACATGAACTTTATTCCTATCTCACATCCCTCAGCCAGCCATGCTTTACTGATCCAAACTTAAATACTCACATAAGACATATTCTCATCTCCTTTCACTCACCATCTTTCTTCTTCTTGCAGCTGGGGATGTCTCGCCTAACCCAGGTCCACCCTCTGCTTCCCTCAGATCACTACCCCCAAATGACACCTCATACACCTTGCCCACATAACCCTCTAAACCTTATTAACTGCACCTCTATTAGTACACCCCAATTCTCGTGTGCCCTTTGGAATGCACCGCTCGGTATGCACTAAAGCTTACATCTATTCACAACCTATTTATTTCATGTTCACTTAACCTGTTAGCCCTCACTGAAACTTGGCTTTCCTCCTCTAACACAACTGCTGTAGCCTCTCGGTCCTATGGCGGCCTGCACTTCAGTCACACTCCCCAGGCCTGGAGACAAACAAGGAGGAGGAGTAGGAATTCTCCTGTCTCCTCACAGTACCCTTTCACTGCATTCCTTCACCCCCTTCTCTTTCCTTCCTCATCTTTTGAAGTTCACGCTATCCGCCTCTTCTCCCCTATAGCTCTTCGTGTTGCAGTTATCTATCGGCCCCCTGGCCCAGCATCACAATTTCTGGACCACTTTGAAGCCTGGCTTCCACATTTTCTCCTCTTCATAATGTGCCCTTCTTAGGTGACTTCAACTTACCCCTTGATAAGCCTAACACGCCTGCCTGCCTCTAAACTTCTATCCCTTACCACCCGTCTTTAGGCCTGTCCCAGTGGACAACAACATCTCCAACACACACTGATGAAGGGCAACTCCATAGACCTGGTCTTCACAAATCTCTGTGCTGTTTCCAACTCCCTTAACTTCCCCTTTCCTCTCTCTGACCACCATCTATTAACTTTCTCTCTCACTCTAACCTGCTACATCTTTGCAAGCCCCCCACAAAAACTGCTACCCTACAAGGAATTTAAATGACTTGGATCTCACATACTTTTCCACTCAACTGAGTCCTCTGCTCTCTGACATTTCATCCCTCTCTTGTCCAACCCTCGTGACTCTACACAGTATAATCGGCACTAAAATCAACCACTTGACAAAACTGCACCTCCACCTCTTCGACGTACATCAATCACTCGACGGCAACCGTGGCACACTAAACAGACCAGATATCTTCAGCGATGCTCGCCGGGCCGCTGAATGGCAGGGGAGGAAATCACACACCTTTGCTGATTTCCACATTATAAATTCACCCTTAAGTCCTACAACTCTGTGCTCAGCCTGGCAAAACAAGTCTATTTCTCCTCCCCCTCGTGTCATCTCATCGCATCCAACCCCAGAAAACTGTTCTCAACCTTTAACCTCCCTTCTATGTCCCGCCTGCCCCCCCCAGCCCCACTACCAACCTCACTGCTCTACATTATTGCTGATCACTTCAAAAATAAAATTGACATACCATTAGAAAAGAGATCTGCACCTCGCAACCCAGCGATATCCTACCCACCCCCTTCTATTAACAAAAATCTTTGCTATTTCCCTCCTCGTAACAGAGGAAGAAGTCTCTGCACTCGCTATCCTCCCGGGGCTCATCTCACAACCTGCCCACTTGACCCTATTCCTTCACGACACTTATTCCCCCTCTCTCTGCTCTCACTAACCCCTACCCTAACTCATCTCTTTAACCAATCCCTCACTGCTGGCAACATTTCCTGACACATTCAAGGCATGCGTCCAATCATACCAATCAAAAAAGCCCTCGCTTGACCCCTCCACGCCTTCTAACTATCGACCGGGCTCTC
This sequence comes from Bombina bombina, assembly GCF_027579735.1. NCBI lineage: Eukaryota > Metazoa > Chordata > Amphibia > Anura > Bombinatoridae > Bombina > Bombina bombina. The sequence continues at coordinate 134,331,041 of NC_069503.1, forward strand.
CTTACTCTCCCTTTGTCTTCAAAATTATTGGATACGACTTAGTCTATAATCGGCTAACTCAATTTCTCACAACTAACTCCTTACTTGATCCACTACAATCTGGTTTCTCCGCCCTAAATCACTCAACAGAAAACCGCTCTTGCTAAAGTAACAAATGGACCTGTTATACAGCCAAAGCAAAAGGCCATTACTCCATCTACTAATTGTTCTTGGACCTGTGTCCGCCAGCTTTTGACACAGTTGACCCATCCTCTCCTCCTAAAAATACTCACATTCATTTGGCATCCGAGACATAGCCCCTCTCTGGTTGGCATCATATCTTCTCAATCCGCTCGTTTTCAGTTTCCTTTAACAACATATCTTGTGGTCCTAATGCCCTCTCTCAGTTGGAGTACCGCAAGGCTCTGTCTTAGGTCCCTTGCTTTTCTCTCTTTATACATCCTGCCCTTGGAAAACTTATAACCTCCTTTGGATTCCAGTACCACCTATATGCTGATGATAACCCAAATCTATCTTTCCTCTCCTGATATCTCTCCCTCTTTACTCTTTACTCAACCCAGATTTCTGATGGCCCTCTCCTGCAATTTTCTCTTGGATGTCTTCACACTACCTCCAACTCATTCTGTCCCAAACTGAGCTGCTTCTTATTTCCCCCCCTCTTCGAGACATCCGACACCTGACATTTCTCTGATGGTTGGAGACTCTATTCTCAACACCTCACCCCAGGTCCGCTGCTTGGGGTCACACTAGACTCAGAACTCACATTCAACCCACACATACAAATGCTTACCAAATCCTGCCGGTCACACCTACGTAACATTTCCAGAATTTGTCCCCTTCCTTACTCAAAATACTACAAAAATACTTATTCATTCCCTCATCCTGTCACCGCATTGATTATCTGCAATCCTACTCTTAAAATGGCCCTTCCAAAACCACTGCCTCTCCTCCCTCCAATCTATTATGAATGCTTCTGCTAGACTCATCCACCTAAGCCGACCGATCTACAATCAGCTGCTCCCGCTCTGCCCCAGTCTCTACACTGGCTCCCCATACACTCCAGAATACAATTTAAGAGTATTAGCCCTAACCTACAAAGCACTCAACTGGTCTAACGCCCAACCTATATTTCCTGTCTCAATCGTGAGATACTCCCCATCCCCGTCCTCTTCGATCAACCTCTGATCTACGTCTCTACACTCCTGTTTATCTCTACATCCCACTCCCCGCCTCCAAGACTTTGCACGTGCTGCTCCTGTCCTCTGGAACTCTCTACCACCGCTCCATCAGACTGTCTCCAACCTTGTATAGTTTCAGAAGATCCTTCAAAACCCACCTATTCAGAGAGGCTTACCACCTCTCCTCCATCCCGCATCCGAATCAAGCTAATAACATGTACATGAACTGCATGACTCACTGCTGCAAATACAACCGATGTAACAAGCTACCCCCAACCTTATGTCTCTGCACCCTAAAACCTATAGACTGTGAGCTCTCCGGCAGCAGGGGCCCTCTTCCTCCTGTGCTAGATTGTTTAGTCTTGTTATGTTTTGTACTTGTATCACAAATCTTCTGTCATTGTATATCCCTATCATTGTACCCAACGCTACGGAATTTGGCGGCGCTATACAAATAAATGATAATAATAATAATAACTTCATTCATTACTGCTGGGAATATCCAACACATGGACAACAAAGAGGAGGCACACAGACACCCCAGCCAAAGGCTATAAATATCCCTCCCTCTTTCCCCTATCACCACCAGTCATTCGGGCCCGAGGGAACAAGGAAAAGCAAGGGAAACATTTAGGGGTGCCAGAAGAAAAGAAAAAGGGAAGTCCGCCCACAAAAAGACAAAGGCGGGGTCATGGACTCTCCCTGCCAGGAAAGAAAGGAATTTATCTGGTAAGCATACATTTTGTTTTCTTTGAAAAGGCAGCGAGAGCCCACAACTTCATTCATTACTATGGAAACCAATACCCAAGCTCCAGAGGACAATGAATGAATAAACAGGGCAAAAGAAAATGTGAACCCTAATCTGAGGGCACCACAGCCTGTAACACCTTTCTCCCAAAAGCTGCTTCAGCCCGAAGCAAACACATCAAATTTATAGAATTTAGAAAAAGTATGCAAGGGAGAACCAGGTAGCCATAGAGGCTTCACTCTTAAAATCTCAGGAGGAAGCAACTGCCCTAGCGGAATGAGCGGTTATCCTTTCAGGAGGCTGTTGCCCGACCCCCACTTTCCTCATTAAATTAAGCGGCATGACACTTCCTAAACCACAAAGATAAAGAACGTCGGCAGTGGCCCTTCTGGCCCTTGCGCCTACCCATATAAAGAACAAAATAAAGATGAAGATTGTCTGAAATCCTTAGTAGCCTGACGGTAGAATTTTAATGCATGAACAACATCCAGCATTGTGGAGCAAACATTCCTTTGCGGAAGAAGGGTTGGGACAAAAGGAAGAACAACAATCTCCTGATTGATGTTACGATTCTGAGACCACCCTTAGGAAGGAACTCTAACTTTGTACGTAAAAACCGCCTTATCGGCATGGAAAACGAGGTAAGGGGATCACACTGTAAAGCAGAAATCTCAGAGACTCTGCGAGTTGAGGCAATGGCCAACAAAAACAAAACCTTATCAGGACAACAGCTAAAGGTCAACCAGCATGCATGGGCCTCAAACGGAACTTGATGCAAAAACACGAAGAACAAGGTTGAGGCTCCAAGGCAGAGCAACAGGTTTGAATACAGGTCTGATTCTAGTCAGAGCCTTAACAAAAGACTGCACATCTCCGGAAGATACGTTAAATCCTCTTGTGTAGTAAAAACCGTTAAGGCTGAGATCTGACCCTTTAGATGAGCTGGCTGACAGATCCTTCTCCAATCCATCTTGGGGAAAAGACAAAATCCTAGAAACCCTCACCTTGTGCCATGGAAAACTATGCTCCTCACACCAGTAGAGGTAAGTCATGCCACACCTTATGGGTAAAACGTGCCGAGTAACCAGCCTTACGTAAATGGTAATGATAGGAGTCTGGATTTAGAGGACCATATCCACAGACCAAGACTTCAACCAGAGGGCCCTGCGTGCTAGGACCGCAAAACGTGAAGCTTTTTGGCATTCAAACGGACAATCTGTATACCTCGCATCACAGATAAAGGAGTTGGATATCCTTTAAAGCCTTAATCTGTCTTGAATATCCTCAAAGAGTGGATTCAACTTCAATTAGTTCTGACAGAAAGTCACACTAATAGGGTGGCTGCCCCCGCAACAGCGGCTATCCGCTGCTCGACGCCTGGAAAAGACACCCCATATGTTGAAACATTCTTCTCAAATAGCTCTCCAATTTCTTTTTCTTTTTTTTAAATATGTTTATCTTATTAGAGTTTTCAAATTAAGAATAACAGAATAAAGTACATGTATAGCGCAATCATTTACAAATGAAATCATTGGAATAGACAACTCAGGAGACACTATATACAAATTTAGCCATAGTTATAGAAGCATGCCTTGTTGTTGTCTGTGAAGCATATAATTAATACTGCAATCAAAGCATACTTAAAAGGTAGATATACAACGAGTATACAGATAAAAGGCAGACCAATCTCCCAAGTCCATATGTTCGTGATTGACACGCTACACACACCTTCATGAAACCTCAGATTAGGTATAGAGGAAGGAAAAAAAAGAGAGGAAAAAAGGTAGAATTTAAAGAGGGTGAAGGGTAGGATAACCGGTAAGGTTAAGAGGCAGATAAGGTTAGGAGGTCAAAGGGTTAGGGGTATGATAACTGTATAGTTCCCTTTATGTTGAGGTTGATGAGTCTGCATCTTGTGAGTTTATTGTATCCTAGTAGAATTTAATGTTGTGAAACGTGTCTAATCTGTTTGTTTTATAATAAAAGTATTCCTCTAAAGCTAACAGTTCTTGTGTCCTTTTCTTCCATTCTGCTTGGGTGGGTATTGAGTTAGATTTCCAGTTTCTAGCTAGTAGTGATTTTGCTTCATTCATACAAATTTGGAGGAGTTGTGTATGTAACCTATATGTGCGTCCTGTCATTGAACAAAACTATCTGAGGCGTGAGTTTAAAGGAGTTAAAAAGGGAGCTTAAAGTCTTTTCCAGACAGGCAAAAAAAGTGGACAACTTAGGTCATGACCACCAGATGTGGGTCATGTTGCCCACCTCTCCACATCCCCTCCAGCACTGGGGTGAAGCACTACAAAATAATAGCTTTATTCTGGACAGAGTCAAATACCATCTAGACAAAATTTTGTAGTTCATTTCAAGGATTTGGGCTGATGAGGAAGATTTGTGTGTAAAGTCAAAAGATTTAGTCCAGTCTTTCTGGGATATGTCTGTTGTGAACTCTTCCTGCCAACTATGGGTAAAGGTAGGTACATGTCTGTATATACAATCATCTAGTATTCTTCTGGAAACATCCTTTCCCATTAATTTGCAATAATGTTCACCATTCGAACAGGAACCGGAAAAGTCTGTGGAACCTTCTTCTCTTCATAGACCCTATCTAGACTGGGGGGATAGGGGAAGTGGGAGGGATATTTATAGCCTTTGGCTGGGGTGTCTTTGCCTCCTCCTGGTGACCAGGTTTTGATATTCCCAACAGTAATGAAGGAAGTTGTGGACTCTTCCTGCCTTTGGAAAGAAATAAAAAATGTTTTCTGTGTAGGAACACTTCAGATTATGCTTATGTGTAGTCAGTTTTACTGTACATTCACTAGATTTGTCACACTGGGAAATATCGCCACTGAAAATCAGGCGAGACTGATATGGCTGAAAAGGGATAGCTAAGATGGAGGACGGTGCTTTGAATATTAGAAACTCACAGCGATGTTTCCCCATTAAAGTACAGGTTACTCCCATAAACCGCCAAGCAAATCCCCATGAAACGACTATATATTCCTCATGTCTGCGATCTACTTTGTTAATAAAGACACAAAAAAACCTTCCTATTAAAACTATAGAGCTGGGCATGGGTTACATGATATATGTATATACGATGTTTACAGTATATGTCTTGTACAGTATAGTGTTATGTATGTAAACCGAAGTAGTGATTGTAAATATCTTATTTGTGTTTTTTTTTACTTATTTTAAGAATGTGATTGCACATTCACAATATTTATATTTCATAATATTGAGCATGTATCACTTATAATAATTGCGATCCCACTGTAGCAAACGTGTTCTGTAATATTATTGTTATATATATACAAGGGTATATATATATATATATAATATATATATATATTAATTTTAATATGAAACACATTTGCTACAGTGAGATCTCAATATTATGAAACATAAATATTGCAAATGAGCAAACGCATTCTAAAAATAAGTTAAAAAATACGCCTAAGGACAAAAACAAGAGTTTCAATACAACTACAGTTTACATACATAACACTATACTGTACAAACATATACATTACACATTGTTATACATACATACATAACACTATACTGTACAATACATATACATTACACATTGTATATACATACATACAAACACTATACTGTACAATACATATACATTACACATTGTATATACATACATACATAACACTATACTGTACAATACATATACATTACACATTGTATATACATACATACATAACACTATACTGTACAATACATATACATTACACATTGTATATACATACATACATAACACTATACTGTACAATACATATACATTACACATTGTATATACATACATACATAACACTATACTGTACAATACATATACATTACACATTGTATATACATACATACATAACACTATACTGTACAATACATATACATTACACATTGTATATACATACATACATAACACTATACTGTACAATACATATACATTACACATTGTATATACATACATACATAACACTATACTGTACAATACATATACATTACACATTGTATATACATACATACATAACACTATACTGTACAATACATATACATTACACATTGTATATACATACATACATAACACTATACTGTACAATACATATACATTACACATTGTATATACATACATACATAACACTATACTGTACAATACATATACATTACACATTGTATATACATACATACATAACACTATACTGTACAATACATATACATTACACATTGTATATACATACATACATAACACTATATTGTACAATACATATACATTAAACATTGTATATACATACATACATTATGCACAATGCCCCAGCTTCTATAGGTGTAGTATTGATGTTTAATTCACTATTGTATTGTTAGAACAGCGGTGAGTTTCTGCTGACACGTAAATTGTACAGTCATACAATACTCTGTATAGGGATCTTTACATTACACCTGCGATGTAGGTGGCGATGTTGCTTTGAATATATCGTCAGTATCAGAGAAGCATCACCACCTGCTGAAATAAAGGGTAAAAACCTCTCAGCGATGCTGCCTTTAAACATTACTGTCAGCCCTTTTGAATATTTTTCTTGCTTTCTTGAATATTTTAACCGCCTTGCGGCACTTTCAATCATCAGGGCCTGGGAGTGATTTGGGTGGGGGTCTACTTGGACCAAGGAGGGCCTGGGCAGAGTGGTGGTGGGAAAACCAGGGATGGTAACAGTTGGGGGCACATGGGGAGGCAGCCATTATGCTGGGTAGGTAGTGTCCATCTGCCCCCCTATGTATAGATGAGTGTGCGCGTATGCATGTGTATGAATGTGTGCATGTATGTGTGTTTATGTGTGTTTATGTGTACTCATGTGCATGTATAGATGAGTGTGCACGTATGCGTGTGTATGAATGTGTGCATGTATGTGTGTTTATGTGTGTTTATGTGTACTCATGTGCATGTATAGATGAGTGTGCACGTATGCGTGTGTATGAATGTGTGCATGTATGTGTGTTTATGTGCACTCATGTGCATGTATAGATGAGTGTGCACGTATACGTGTGTATGAATGTGTGCATGCATGTGTGTTTATGTGCACTCATGTACATGTATAGATATGTGTGCGCGTATGCATGTGTATGAATGTGTGCATGCATGTGTGTTTATGTGCGCTCATGTACATGTATAGATATGTGTGGGTGTATGCGTGTGTATGAATGTGTGCATGCATGTGTGTTTATGTGCGCTCATGTACATGTATAGATATGTGTGGGTGTATGCGTGTGTATGAATGTGTGCATGCATGTGTGTTTATGTGCGCTCATGTACATGTATAGATATGTGTGGGTGTATGCGTGTGTATGAATGTGTGCATGCATGTGTGTTTATGTGCGCTCATGTACATGTATAGATATGTGTGCGCGTATGCATGTGTATGAATGTGTGCATGCATGTGTGTTTATGTGCGCTCATGTACATGTATAGATATGTGTGCGCATATGCATGTGTATGAATGTGTGCATGCATGTGTGTTTATGTGCACTCATGTACATGTATAGATGAGTATGCGCACATGCGTGTGTATGAATGTGTACATGCATGTGTGTTTATGTGCACTCATGTATATGTATAGATGAGTATGCGCACATGCGTGTGTATGAATGTGTACATGCATGTGTGTTTATGTGCGCTCATGTACATGTATAGATATGTGTGGGCGTATGAGTGTGTATGAATGTGTGCATGCATGTGTGTTTATGTGCACTCATGTACATGTATAGATGAGTGTGCACGTATTAGGGATGCACCAATACTAGTATCGGTACCAATATCAAGTACTTGCACCAGTACTTGTACTCGTGCAAATGCACCGATAATTAAACCGATACCTCCAGATCTTAGATCTTACCCATACGCCATCTTGTGACGTTTATTTCACATTTAATTTTAAGCTGGAGTAGAGACTTAACTAAAAATTGTTCGCTTGAGAGCAGTGTTTCAAAAGCTGCTATACAGCTGGAGGCCTACCTGAGAGAGATCAATGTACCTCATTCAGAGAAACCCCTGAAGTACTGGGCAGTTAATAAACTGAGATTTAATGGCCCAAAAATATATCTTTCTGCCGCATGCCGTAGTGTGGAAAGTGAAAGATTGTTAAGGTTAGCGTCAAACGTCCTTACTGATAAAAAAAGAAAAAGATCTATAGCTGAAAGTATAGGTAAATGGCATCGGCGAGTATTTGAAAAAAAGTATCAGTACTTGTACTCAGTCTTAAAAAAATGGTGTTGGTGCAAACCTAGTAGTAGCACATATGGGTGTGTATGAATGTGTGCATGCATGTGTGTTTATGTGCGCTCATGTACATGTATAGATGAGTGTGCGCACATGCGTGTGTATGAATGTGTGCATGCATGTGTGTTTATGTGCACTCATGTAAATGTATAGATGAGTGTGCGCACATGTGTGTGTATGAATGTGTGCATGCATGTGTGTTTATGCGCGCTCATGTAAATGTATAGATGAGTGTGCGCACATGTGTGTGTATGAATGTGTGCATGCATGTGTGTTTATGCGCGCTCATGTACATGTATATAGTAGATGAGTGTGAGTGCATGCTTGTGTATGAGTGTATGTATGTGTGTTTATGTTCGCTTATAATAATAATAACTAGCATTTATATAGCGCCTTTCTCCCAGTGGGACTCAAAGCGATTTTTCAGCGCTCGCTCTCGGAATTAAATCAGGGCATTTACCAACTGAGCTACCTCACCGGACTTTGCTTATGTACATGTATAGATGAGAGAGTGTGTACATGTGTTTGTATGAGTGTGTATGTGTCTTTATGTGCGCATTCTGGTGCAGATTCTGGGCAGTCTGATGGCTGAGCCAAATAATTTTGGGTGTGGGCTATTGGTCTTATGGTGGGGTGTATGTTCCTGGTGGAGTTTGGCATCAAACAGTATTCTAAATTGAAAATTGTATAAGACGTATGTAATAAAAATATATTTTAGTGAAAATTATGGGGCAGAAACTGAAAAATAGGAGAGAAAGAGAAGCTGAGCAGAAGTGACTGGGTCTATGGCAGCACCAACCACGTTAGCACCACAAATTTACTAACAAGAGTACGGATGTGTTGGGGGATATTGCAGCTTAGTGAATATTGCCCAGCGATCTCCAACTTCTTATCCTTTACATGAGATTGTGTACAGGAAAATATTACAGTAACTCTCACATTTCAGTTCACACCAGCATCTGATTGTCAACAGCAAAGGGGACCAGGAACATGGATATTCAAGGGATGTTCTGCTGAACTGCTCTTAATTAGAAAATCCCTGTACATGTTGTTATAGATGCATTTTACAGATGATTGTTTTACAGGGCAGAGTGTAGTTGCTGGAATATACTATGATTACATAATAAAATACATTTATATACACATTAAGTAGATCCCTGCTGATGAGCAGACAAGTAACCGGATGTAATCATTAGGATTTGGCCACCTGTTCCCCACCCGAATCGTGGCTTGTTTGGGTGCCAGAGCTGAGCACCTCCCATCTAACAGATTGTTATACAAAGCTGCTAATGTGCTTTGGACATGTTCCATTTGATGAAAATTTGCAGCCAATGGTTAAAAGGACATGAAACCCAAACATTTTCTTTCGTGATTCAGATAGAACATACAATTTTAAACAACTTTCCAATTTACCTCTTTTTTTCTTGTTTGCTTTGTTCTCTTGGCATCCTCTGTTGAAAAGCATAGAAATGTGCAGCCACCAATCAGCAAATAACACCCAGGTGTGAGCCTACCTAGCTATGCTTTTCAACAAAGGATAGCTAAATAATAAAGCAAATTAGATAATAGAAGTAAATTGGAAAGTTGTTTAAAATTGCATGCTCTATCTGAACCATGAAAGAAAAAAAAAATGGGTTTCCTGTCCCTTTAAATTATTGCTAGGGTTTCCAGCTGTGATCCCACCGTGCACATTTTTTCACAACTGAAACATTTTACCCCTTGGCTGCCAGTAACAACAAATAAATAATTTGACCCCTTTGGCTGACAGCAAAACATGTAAACAGAAGTGAACTGGGACCCCCTTGACTGCATAGGAGGCCTTTTACATTTAGCTAACTCAGAGACTTAAAAAAAAAAACAAAAAAACAACCTAGACATTCTCAGAGGCTCACAAGAAGTGCTTCATTTATGTGTTTAACCTATTTGCAGGGATTAAACATAGACTTGCATTGTGGGTAGTGCTAACATGATGTACTCCAATGAATTGGAGCTTGTAGTTTGTGCACTACAAAAATTGTGCAATCTAAAGTTGAATTTTGACTTCTTTGTCGCCTTTAGATGACTTTTTAATGCTTCTAGATATGTTTAACGTGTTAACTTGCTATATGCATGCTCACTGCGCATCATGTCGCTATAACAACCACAAGACAGCCCTTACCTTTCGGACATGACAGGAGAACAGGACTGAGCTGTAACCATCTTTCTTCTTTAGGTTCTGTAGTATCACAGAGAACTGAGGGATCTCTCCTTCCTGCATGAAACACAAGGGGTATTGTTATACTATGAAGAAAAATAAACACATAAGTAAAATAAAATCACCACTGGAGTGTAACACTGAGTGATAGGTCAACAGTACCACATAGTACCCTGATCTCTTGGTATGGTATATTTTTTTAGGAATTTCAACAATGCAACAAGTTAGATGTCATTATGTCAAGCTTTATTTATTGTAATTAATTTATATTTTTTTCTTGTGTTTATTTTTTTTTTTTAAAGTGATTTTTAGCATAGAAAGCTCGGGTGACTTTCCTCACTTCTCATCATACATGTTGCGCCAATGACAATATTTGTGGCAGCCACAATGACCAACAAACACATCAATGCCACCTGTGCAGACATTACTGATGGGGGAATCTCTGGTTAATCCCCTTGACAGATCGTGTTCTAGACATCTCCAGTATACAAAGGGCTATTCCTATCCCTAACCCTATTCCAAACTGTGTGCAGAGCAAGGAGAGGGGTAACGGAGGGTGAATGAGAGTTTTAGAAATAATGAGACCCCTCCCATTTATCACCTTATCTTTTTGCAACCACACATTCTATGACTAAGAACCCCCCCCCCCTATTACTGAGCCGACCACAACCAATTTCTTCTATTCCATAATGCTATCCCCCCTTGTGACACTGACAATGTGTACAGCACTTGTAGAATATAGTATGCAGTATTTTAGTAATGGATAAAAAAGTTTGCAATATGACCTGTTTATGAAAAAGGAGACAATATTTGATATTTGATGGGGCTCTAGTTTTGATGTGGCCCTAGGCATGTGCCCGGGGGGGGGGGCTTTGTGTTAAATCCAGCTCTGTGTACTGCCCCTGCCCAGTGATTTTCTCTTTACTCACACATGACAGGTAGTCTTGTTTCCAGGCTCGCTGATACCCAATCTCTTTACGCAAATCCTGCAATGCTTCCATGGCTGCAACCTTTGTCTTGATCTGGGACATGTCAGATGGGGGGATGTTCTTTACTATTAGTCTGGCTCTCCATCTATAGGGTGAGGAAATACATACAGACCGGGTTTTAGCTTATAGAAATAGACTGAAATTGTATTTGACTACAGTCTACATCAAATGTAATGAGATTAACAAACAAAAGATCATGGGATCAGTTTCACTGCCTGCCTAGTTACAATTATTATTGATTAACATAATTTTACTCATAGTGGAGGTGGGTATTGAGTATGGAGGAGGATTACTGAAGGGCATCCCATAAAAGGGTTGAATTTAGTGGCAGGAGTTTTACCAATGGGTGAAGTCCATGTTTGATTGATATTTCATGGTTGGAATCATCCATTATAGGGTACTGTAAGTGGGTAAGGGTTGCGGTTAGAGTTAATTGCAAAGGGGGTTCCAGTCAGTGGATTAGGGCGCAGTTAGGGATAATTGTGGAATCAGATCACAGAGGTTAGGATTTGTTCTGTTGGAAATCATGGTCAGGGTTAAATGTTCTTAATAATGGTGTAATTTTGGTACCAGTGTTACAGTGACTGGGATCACACGCTATTTGGATGCTGTCAGGTGCAGCTATTTTTTAGTAACTCACATATGGAGAGCTGTCATTAAACAACATTTTGAGTCATACCCAGTTAAATGAGTTGCTATGAAAATCTGTGTCTGGTCAGTATATTGATCCAAGAACCAACTTTCTTCAACCTTACAAAAATGTACACATTTTAAAGGAGACATAAAAAAATGATGTAATCTTATAATTCAAGACAATCTTTTTTGGCTCTGCATTTGGGCCCTTTTGTGTTTAAATACATAAATGTTAGTTACAGGTATGTGCATTCCCCTGTGAGCTTTTTTAAATTAAAGGCCCAGACCCATAATCATCATCCCCAAAGAGACTATTAAATCGCTCTAGTTTCATTATGACCAACATCCGCATTGCCTGGAGGTTAAATTGCAATGTTATAAAAGTATTATCACACATTATCTTATTTTTGTACACAAATGCATCTTATGTAACTACTTATTCTAATCATCCTATAAGAAAGTTCATTGATGCTATTGGTGGGCGGTTAAGAGTTGAAAGTGGATGATAATTTGCGATGGAAGATATGGGGGTAATATTTTTAGAGGTTCTTAAAGTTATGTATTGCTATGGCGGTTTGAGGTTAATAGCAGTTAGGGTGTGTTGTGGTGAGGGTTTATATTGGGGGTTAATAGTGGTTAAGGCTTATAGTGATTGGTGTTATGGCATGTTATGGGTTAAATAGCATTACCTTTTTAGTAGTGCAAACAATAAAAGCGTTATAGATTATACTCAAGTATTATTTGCACTTCATAACTCTTCTATTGTTCACACTCACCTTGTTATTTGGCCCTATGTGTTTAACCTTCACATAGTTAACCATGCGCATAACAAAGGTGTGAGCAGGACTTGGCTGTGACCCAGTGATTTGCTCATATGCACATAGCTGCCAATCACCGACTCTGATCAGAGTTTGCACCTTGCACGTGAGCTTACCTTTATTTTTTTAAATGCATAGTTACTATGGAGTTACTATGGAGTTTGTGCCGTAATAAAATGCTCTAATATACTAGAGAACTTTATTATTGCAAAAGAATGTCCCATTTAAGGAGACCCTCAGACATTTTAGGGATTCCAAAATATGTGTTGATGAGGATATACTTAACCCCTTAATGACCACAATGTACCCTGTATGTCACTGGTCATTAAGTGTTTTTTCAGGACATAATAGCAAAAGTCTAGCAAGAAGACGCTATTAATGCACTCCCTCCAGCAGGCTTTGTGGAATAGAGCAGTCTCAACGCTGGTGGCAAGACCGCGCTATAAAACAATCAAGTCCCAAAAAAAGGCCAGTGACATACAGGGTACGTCGCTGGTCCTTAAGGGGTTAATTTCCTCCCTATTACCTTTTAAAAAGGTTCTTGCTAATCTCCTGAAACTTTTCTAGCACAGCAGGCGGTTCCGGCCATTCCACACTCTTCCCATAATCCATCATGTTGCGCACATTGTGGAAACGTCTCACAACCTCCATCAGATGTGATCGAACCTTATAGCATTTGTAATGTCTCATAATGGTATAAATAGCCCTCAGCTGTTTGTAGCGTTTACGAGCCAAGGTCCCTCGCCAGACCTGTGGGAAAAAAGTAAAGTGACATGGGGGAGTTATAGGTTAATCTCTTATTCATTTGCATTTCACAATTAAAGTAGCACTGGCATATGATACAACAGTATTATAAAAAGACAGATTATGTTCCATTGCAATGCGCCTCATAATTTCTGAGAAACGTTGTCATGTATTCTGTGCAAGCAACTTTCCTAACATATGCAGAAAAGCTGTGCGCGCACAACTACAATTCCCACACCCAACCGTGTGAGCACATCAGGTGAGCATGCATCTTTTATCTAATTTGCTTTGTTCTCTTGTTGAAAAGCATACTTATTTAGGCTCATTGGTGGCTACACCATTATGCCTCATATCATTGGCTCATCTAATGTGATCAGCTAGCTCCCAGTAGTGCATTGCTGCTTCTTCAACAAAGGATACCAAGAAAATGTAGCAAATTTGGTAATAGAAGTAAATTGAAAAGTTATTTAAAACTAAAAAAATTCTGTTACTCGCTTTATTGGTATATTAGTTTTATTGCTGTGGTCTGAAACCGAATCCACAACATCTCTGAGGTATGCCTGTATATGTATATATATATATATATATATATATATATATATATATATATACATATATATTTATATATACACATACATATACAGTATCTCACAAAAGTAAATATTTTATTATATCTTTTCATGTGACAACACTGAAGAAATGACACTTTGCTACAAAGTAAAGTAGTTAGTGTACAGCCTGTATAACAGTGTAAATTTGCTGCCCCTTAAAATAACTAAACACACAGCCATTAATGTCTAAACCGTTGGCAACAAAAGTGAGTACACCCCTAAGTGGAAATGTCTAAATTGGGCCCAGTTAGCCATTTTCCCTCCCCGGTGTCATGTGACTCGTTAGTGTTACAAGGTCTCAGGTGTGAATGTGGAGCAGGTGTGTTAAATTTGGTGTTATCGCTCTCACACTCTCTCATACTGGTCACTGGAAGTTCAACATGGCACCTCATGGCAAAGAACTCTCTGAGGATCTGAAAAAAAGAATTGTTGCTTTACATAAAGATTGCCTAGGCTATAAGAAGATGATTGCCAAGACCCTGAAACTGAGCTGCAGCATGGTGGGCAAGACATACAGTGGTTTTACAGGACAGGTTCCACTCAGAACAGGCCTGGCCATGGTCGACCAAAGAAGTTGAGTGCACATGCTCAGCGTCATATCCAGAGGTTGTCTTTGGGAAATAGACGTATCATTGCTGCAGAGATTGAAGGGGTGGAGGGTCAGCCTGTCAGTGCTCAGACCTTACGCCGCACACTGCATCAAATTGGTCTGCATGGCTGTCTTCCCAGAAGTAAGCCTCTTCTAAAGATGATGCACAAGAAAGCCTGCATACAGTTAGCTGAAGACAAGCAGAATAAGGACATGGATTACTGGAACCATGTCATGTGGTCCGATGAGACCAAGATAAACTTATTTGGTTCAGATGGTGTCAAGCGTGTGTGGCGGCAACCAGGTGAGGAGTACAAAGACAAGAGTGTCTTGCCTACAGTCAAGCATGGTGGTGGGAGTGTCATGGTCTGGGCCTGCATGAGTGGTGCCGGCACTGGGGAGCTACAGTTCATTGAGGGAACCATTAATGCCAACATGTACTGTGACATACTGAAGCAGAGCATGATTCCCTCCCTTCGGAGACTGGGCCGCAGGGCAGTATTCCAGCATGATAATGACCCCAAACACACCTCCGAGACGACCACTGCCTCACTCCAGACCTAAACCCTATTGAGCATCTGTGGGGCATCCTTAAACGGAATGTGGGGAAGCTCAAGGTCTCTAACATCCACCAGCTCCATGATGTCGTCATGGAGAAATGAAAGAGGACTCCAGTGGCAACCTGTGAAGCTCTGGTGAACTCCATGCCCAAGAGGGTTAAGGCAGTGCTGGAAAATAATGGTGGCCACACAAAATATTGACACTTTGGACCCAATTTGGACATTTCCACTTAGGAGTGAGTTATTTTGAGGGGACAGCAAATTTACACTGTTATACAGTCTGTACACTCACTACTTTACATTGTAGCAAAGTTTCATTTCTACAGTGTTGTCACATGAAAAGATATAATAAAATATTTACAAAACTGTGAGGGGTGTACTCACTTTGTGAGATACTGTGTATATAGCCACACTGCGCCATCTGTCTCTCCCATTTGGACTTTCCTCTATTTCAATAATGCCATTGCTTCGCTCTTATTTATGCCATCTTCTCTTTACTTAACCCTTTCTATGCTGTGTCTTCAATGATTGTTGTATCTTCACCAGGATGATTCTTATTTGCACAATAAAACACTTATTATATTTTTGCTTATTATATTAGTTTGGACCGTAGAGTCAGTGCTACTGGACCGTCTGCAGTTATCAGTGCTGCAATGAGAGCATCAGGGACCAGAAACTCTAAATATAGTAAAAGTTTATTCAGATCCTCCCACACACCCAAAAGCCATCAGGAGAAACATGAGTCACAGCCAGATCAGAAAAAGGAAAGGTTTGTGATTAAATCATACAGGAACTGATAAACCAACATAAGCATTAACTCTGTCACTGCTGGACATACTCATTACTCAAGGCAAATGCACAATGACGAGCATTCGTGTATATTAAACATTACAGTAAAACTAACGTTTGCATATTTTGAGTGTGTGTATACATTATGGGCTAGATCACAAGTGGCACAGTATTTATTTTTTTTGCGCAATCACCAAAACTCAGCTAGAGATAAGCTTTTTCCGCTAGTCGGGTTGCGTTCGTATCACAAGTTTTAAAAAAAATGTATTTTGTGCTAGCGGTAACCCAAATCACGCTTAAAGTCAGAAATCGTGATCGCGTTTTTACATTTCCTCATAGAAGTCAATGGAAAAAAAACCCTAACACCCACTCTCTCGCGCAAACACTATAGCATTTTCGCAATTGCGCTAATCCAACATGAAAATATGAATATTTCATATTCCAATGTTCTTAACATAACGAAATATGTTCTATTTATTTATAATGAAATATTTCTACATATATCTGATGTTTTTTTAAACAAATATGTATGTATACCTTTATACGGTATATCTATGATTATATATAGGTATAGATATATACAGATATATATATAAATATTCATTTAAAATAAATAGAACAAAATCTGCTATGTGCAGAATATTGGAATGTGAAATATTTACAGTAAATACACAGTTAAACATTTTTATATACATACAAATACATCCTTAGCAATGCATCTGTATGTATCTCTATGTTAAATTACTGTTGCCGCTTTTTTTTTTCTTCTAATACTTGAAATCTCATATTTTTGAGCCCTTATAACTTTTTTTTGGTGCAATATTTTATTGAATAATTTGTATTAGATGGAGTTATTATGAGTATTTTTTTCGGAAAACAGTTAACCACAGCTCTGAGATCACGATAAGGATTGAAGGGTAATTATATATATATTTTTCTGCCGCATACGCACATATCCTGTGAACGCCCGAGCACCAGTATTCAAACACCATGACTTCTCAGAGAGTTAGCTGTGGCTTGTATGACACAAATTATGTCTTCAGAAGCTATACAAACCCCTGCCAGCTATCTGAGAAGGCGTAGTGTTTGAATACTAGTGCCCAGGCACTCACCGGATATGTGCGTATCTGCAGAAAAACAGCAATAACTGTTACTAGAAAAAGTTTTGCTAATGAAAGTATAATGCAAAAATGCTTATATTTTACATTGAAATGAACCCACGCAATTTCATTTTTGACCTTTCTATCCCTTTAATAACTTAATTACCAAACTGGACTCCAGTTCCCCCAAATTCATTACTGACCTTGCCCAAATTCCTTGCCTAAGAACACACAACAACGCAACAGATGCTAAACTGTACAATGTGCTCCAGCTCACTATGGCAACTCAGGGGTTTATGATTAATGAAGTGATAATCAGGGAAAATGAATGTTTATGAATTGTATATTATAATTTTGTCTTTCATGATTTAGACAGAGGGGCCGATTTATGAAAGTGCGAGCGGACATGATACAATGTAGTGTATCATGTAACTGCTTCATAACGGCTGTTTCTGGCGAGCCTGAAGGCTTGCGTGGAAACAGGGGCACCAAGCTACATTCAGAGCTTGATAATTCAGGCCCAGAGAATGCAATAAAAAAAACCAAAATGCACAATTTACTCATATTATCCAATTGCTTTGTTCTTTTGGTATCCTTTGTTAAAGGGTAAACCTAGGTAGGCTCATAATCGCTCAGGAGCGTGCATGTGTCTTTAGGACTCTACAGATGAACAATTTATAACACTGTTAGCAATTTTACACATTGTTGTGAATATTACTTATATAGAATACTATGGGGTAAATTTATCATGGTGCGGACAGACCTAGCAGGGGTGTCAATCAACCCGATCATATTCGATCGGGCTGATTGCTGTTCCCCACCTCAGAGATGGCGGACGAGTTAAGGAGCAGTGGTCTTAGGACCGCTGCTTATTAACTTCTGCTTCAGTCGGAACTGAAGCGGAGTGGGTCGGAAGCAGCATCCGCTGCTTCATAAATCGACCCCTATGAGCTTACCAAGCTGTACTCATCAAAAAGGATACCAAGAGAACAAGATAATTTGATAATAAAAGTAAAGGTTTGTACACTTTGGGGCTGAATTATCAAGCTCCGAACTGAGCTTGATGCCCCGTGTTTCTGGTGAACCTTCAGGCTCGCCAGAAACACAAGCTATAAAGACCGCTGCTCCATAACCTGTCCGCCTGCTCAGAGGCGGCAGACAGACATCACCGGAAATCAACCCGATCCAATACGATCGGGTTGATTGACACCCCCTGCTAGCGGCAGCGAATCTGCAGGGGGCGGCATTGCACCAGCAGTTCACAAGAGCTGCTGGTGCAATGATAAATGCCGAGAGCATATGCTCTCGGCATTTAATAATGTGCAGCGGACATGATATATAAATAATCCCTCTTTCATTTTCTTATACATTCTGCCGTTCCTCCGCCCACAACGCATAGTCTATTTCAGTGTAAAATGACATATAACACTGTAGCCAATCATAATTTGCCCCTTTGGTGTCCAGCAAAGGGGGCGCGTTACGATTGGCTACAGTGTGATTCATCATTTTACACTCAAATACCCTATGCACTGCGTGCGGAGGAACGGCAGAATGTATAAGAAAATGAAAGTGATTATTTATATATTTTGGCGGTCAATGATTTTAATCAATGAAAGTGCCCTTCATTTACTTTTTTATTACAATATACACCTAGCATTACGAGTTGTGCGTTCGTGTTTAAACGCTGAAAAAATGCCATTTCAGGGTTAAAACAGCACCGCAGCCATTACAAGTCTTGTCGGTATAGCTGTACCGCAAGCCTTTTAGCCTGTAACGCAACGTCAGTCCTGCACACGTATAAAATGACTTTTTTTTCATGGGACTTCCATAGCGCAGCCATTACAATTTGCGGTGAGGGCTAAAAAGCTTGCATTACTTCCTATAACCACCAGATCCGTACCCCGCCATCTGAAAGCAGTAGTTATGAGTTTTACGCAACAAAACTGTTAATGTATTAACCCCTATTCTCCGTTCCCCAACATCGTCACCACTATAATAAAGTTATTACCCTTAAACCGCCGCCCTCCCGCATCAGAAAAAACTATTTAAATATTATTAACCCCAAATATGCCGCCCACATCGACCCCCACTATACTAAAGTTATTAAGCCCTACACCGCCGCCACTATAATTAAACCTATTAACCCCTAAACCACAAGCCCCCCACAACAAAATATACTAAATGAAACTATTAACCCCTAAACCGAAAGCCCCAACATCGCAATAAACTAATTTAAACTAGTAACCCCTAAACCTAACGCCCCCCTAACTTTATATTAAAATTACATTTTCCCTATCTCAAATTCAATTAAAACTCACCTGTCAAATTAAAAAACTAAGTTTAAACTAACAATTAAATTAATATAACTATTTAACTAACCTTGGCTGATTTGAACAGCCAATAGAATTTCAGAAGCTCTCATCTATTGGCTGTTTGAACAGCCAATAGGATTTCAGTAGCTCTCATCCTATTGGCTGATTTGAATTTTCCAAAATCAAATCAGCCAATAGGAATCGCAAGGGTACGACATTTTGAATACCTTGCATTGAAGATTCAGTGTACAGCGGCGACAGTTAGAAGAGGATGCACCGCACCAGATGTCTTCAGGATGGACCTGCTCCGCGCCCGCCCGGGATGAAGATTGAAGATGCTGTCTGGATGATAACTTCTTGCCCGCCTAGATGAGGACGTCGCCGCCCTGGATGATGATAGAAGAGGCCGGCCTCGCCGCCCTAGATGAGGACTTCACCACCTGGATGAAGATCGTTCAAGCGGGACTTCAAAAACCATAAGTGGATCTTCGGGGGTTAGTGATAGATTTTTATTTAAGGTTTTTTTGGGTGGATTTTTTTTTTAGTTTAGGGATTGGGCTTTTCTTAAGAGCTCAATGCCCTTTTCAGGGCAATGCAAAGAGCTAAATGTCCTTTAAGGGCAATGCCCTTTTTTAGATAGGTATTCTTATTTTGTGGGTTTGGGGGGGTGGGGGTGTCACGGATACCAGACCCCCAAGGCTAACCCCTACCCCCTACTACATGGCTCACTCCCTGTTACATTGGCTTTATGGGATCTCCCAGATGCGTGCTATGTGTTGTTTTGCTGTGTACACTTGGTCATAGGAAGAGCTGATCTATGACCGGGAAAAACCCTCCTAGGCTGGCCGGGCTTCTGGGAACTCCCGGTCGGCCACCTTACAACTGACACCCGCCTAACCCCTCTCAGGGTGGCCGGGCTCCTGAAACTACCGGTCGCCCAAAGAACAGCAGGACACCCGCTAACTTTACCCCTGGTCACTCCAGCCGCCCTTTGCCCCAGAGCTCCGCTCTTTTGGGGATTCCTAGCCCCTAGGGAAGACAAGAGCTGGGGGGATTACTGGAGGGAAGCTCCTTTGGAACTGGGGTTTTTGGGACACCCCTACCCCCATAACTTCAACGGACTGTATCTCCGGTCCCCAGTAACGAATCATGCTGCTTTTTGGACTGTGGCATCTGGGGACCGAGAGCTTTCAAATGATCCCCCAGGATCACCCCAAAACCGTCACATCTGGGTCCTGGGATTCTATGGGGACTATCGCTGCTATGGAGGCGCCGGGTCTGTCTGGAGGGGCGGGAATGGCAGGAAAATTGTGGGATTGTTCAGTGTCTTATCAAGATGAGCTTTGTGTATAAAGGAGTTTATGTTTTACAATAAAGTCAGTTTCCTGTTTCACCTGAATGCTAGTATGTCTAGTTATTTGGGTGGGCTCCAGCTAAAATCACTTTCCTGGGCTACATAGCAGCCTGTTCCAGGCAGAGGAAGAACCCTCTGCAGAGCTACTTAGTCTGGGTAGCCGGAGTCTGCCACAGGGAGGGACCCTAAATACTGGTGCTGACAGGCATCAGGGGTGGCTACAGGCTGTGGTCACTTGCCAGCTACACAGCTGCAGTCGGCAGGGAGGAAGCAGGACCCGTTTGGCGGAGCCTACCCCAGTTGGGGTACCCGGGGTATCCGTCACAGGGGGTTTGCAATGTTAGTGGGTCTTTGTATAATCTTTTCCAGGTAAAAGAGCCTGTTTAACTTAGGGCAAATGTCCTACTCAAGGCCATTTTAAGAGCTATGGTAGTATATTATAGATTAGTTTTTTTTAAAGGGTATTTAGAATAGGAATAATTTTTATTGTTTTAGATAATTTTAGTTTGTTATTTTTGTAATGGTAGGTTTTTTCATTTTTGTAATTTTAGTGTTTTTTTATTTTTTGTAATGTTAGGTTTTAGTGTAAGGCAGGCTTAGGTTTTATTTCACCACAGGTACGTTTGTATTTATTTTAACTAGTAGTAGTAAATAGTTAAATAACTATTTACTAAACTAGTCTACCTAGTTAAAATAAATACAAACTTACCTGTGAAATAAAAATAAACCTAAGCTAGCTACAATATAAATATTAGTTATATTGTAGCTAGCTTAGGTTTTATTTCATAGGTAAGTATTTAGTTTTAAAAAGGAATTATTTAGTTAATTAATTGTAAGTTAAATTTAGCTCTATTTTAATTATGTTAAAGTTAGGGGGTGTTAGGGTTAGGGTTACGTTAGGGATAGGGTTAGGTTTAGGGGTTAATACTAGTTTAATTTAGGTTGTTGCAATGTGGGGGGGGCTGGCGGTTTAAGCGTTAAAAGGTTATATTTAGTGGTAGTGATATGGGAGCCCAGAAGTTTAGGGTTAATAATTTTATTTCGTGGTGGCGATGTTGGGGAGCGGCGGAATCGGGGTTAATAGATTTATTATAGTGTGCGTGATGTTGGGGTGCAGGGAATAGGGGTTATAACTTTAGTATAGTTGGCGGCGATATCTGGAGCGGCAGATCAGGAGTTATAGTTTTATTAGGTGGCGGCAATATCGGGGACGGCAGATAGGGGTTAATCACATTATGTAGGTGCCGGCGATGTTGGTGGGGGGCAGATAGGGGGGTGTGTAGACTCCGGGGTTTATGTTAGGGTTGCGTTAACGAAGGGCTGCGTTACGGAGCTTTTCTTCTCTGCGATCGCAGGTGTTAGGCTTTTTTCTGACCCCGTCCTCCCCTGTCTATGGAGGAAAGCGTGTACGAGCACGTCAAAACAGCACTTGGATTGTATGCGGTATGGAGCTCAACGCAGCCATAGCGTACGCAACAAGCCGGCTGTTTGAAAACTTGTAATGGCTGCGCCTACAGGGGGTTAATAACACAACTTTTGGTGCGTTTGTTAATTTCCTATAGCGTGCATAACTTGTAATCTAGCTGATAGTTAAGTGTAGACTTTAACTTACAATCACATTAATGCTGACTTTACTGTCTCTTTAAAAAAAAAAAAAATCAGTGCGAGACAAAGATTCTATATCCCTAGCAAGATATGCATAAACATATCTGCACACAAGCACACAGAAACACAAACAGGCTTCAGTGAGGATGCCCCTAGCTCAGCAGACAGCCGGCAGCCCTCTGCAATAATCTGTCCTGATGGGCCAACTTCCTCGCAGCCTCCCCAATGCTGATTAAATGTGACAGGAGTTTTCTCCTCTCCCACAAATACACAGAGCCCTGAGCACGAGAGAGAGAGGTGAAGGGGAAAATATAAGCAGGCTTCCCTCCTCCAATCCACTTCAGGAGATCATAACCCTTGGGGAGCTCAGGGACACTGAAGCTTTCACAAATTGTTGGTGACAGCTCAGAGTGGAGAAAACGAAACACAATTTATTTAGCTCTTATTTGCTGCACCTGAAGGAACCAGTGCAACAATTTTGTGATGTGAAATTAAAGAAACCATGAGTTTTATAGGCACTGCTGGGGCAGCTGGGTAGGGAGAGAGCCACAGAGTTTATAATCTAGCATTATGTACCATATTGTTACTGATGTGTCTAGTTATAACATTAATGTGCTCCACATGTTATAGACAGAGTGAAATAGGGTAACAGTTATACAATCAGAAATGTTTTTCTGGGGGTTAATAACACTGAGCTTATTTTGGCTGATTACGATTTCTGAATGTTGACTGATATTGTTTTTATAGTGATCACAATCCCAAAATGCTTTTGCTAAATTCTGAAATTTCTACCTCACAAAAAGAACATGAAATTGTTATCTGCATTCTTAATCACTTGCGGCGAGATTACAAGTTTTGCGGTAACAGGGTTGCAGTGCTAAAGAGCAGTTTTCCCTCACCGCCCACCTGCAGACAACGCTGGTATTATGGGCTTTTACAAACCCGGCGTTAGCCGCAGAAAAGTGAGCAGAGAGCAAAATTTTGCTCCACATCTCACCTCAATACCAGCGCTGCTTACGGTATCGGTGATCTTGCAAAACGTGCTTGTGCACGATTTCCCCATAAGAATCAATGGGGGAAAGCCGGCTGAAAAAAAACATAACACCTGCAAAAAAGCAGCGTTAAAGCTCCTAACGCAGCCCCATTGATTCCTATGGGCAAACACATTTTATGTCTACACCTAACACCCTAACATGAACCCCAAGACTAAACACCCCTAAATCTTATACTTATTAACCCTAATCTGCCGTCCCCCGACATCGCTGACACCTTGTATTATTATTATTAACCCCTAATCTTCTGCTCTGGGACACCGCCGCCACCTACATTATATGCATTAACCCCTAATCTGCTGCCCCCAACATCGCTGACACCTACATTATATTTATTAACCCATAATCTGCCACCCCCAATGTCGCCGCAACCTACCTACACTTATTAACCCATATCTTCACATTCTATTGGCTGATCGAAACAGCCAATAGAATGCGAGCTCAATCTGATTGGCTGATTGGATCAGCCAATCGGATTGAACTTGATTCTGATTGGCTGATTCCATCAGCCAATCAGAATTTTCCTACCTTAATTCCGATTGGCTGATAGAATCCTATCAGCCAATCGGAATTCGAGGGACGCCATCTTGGATGACGTCATTTAAAAGGAGAACCGTCAATTCGGCTAGTAGGCGTCGCTTGAAGAGGTTGGATTCCGCGTCGGCTGGGAAGAAGATGGCTCCCTGCTCCGCTCGGAAGAAAGAAAATTGAGATGCGGCTTGATAGAAGACTTCATCCCAATGATGGACTTCCGACTCTCATCCGATGATGGATTTTCTTCAACCGCCGCTTGGATCCAGACTTCAGCCGAGGATGGACGTCACTCTTCATCCCCCCGCTTGGGCTTGGATCAAGACTTCGGAACCTCTTCTGGACCGATCGGTGAACCCGGCGAGGTGAAGACAAGGTAGGAAGGATCTTCAGGGGCTTAGTGTTAGGTATATTTAAGGGGGGTTTGGGTTAGATTGGGGTATGTAGGTGG
The DNA here is from genome assembly GCF_027579735.1 of Bombina bombina. Lineage (NCBI taxonomy): Eukaryota > Metazoa > Chordata > Amphibia > Anura > Bombinatoridae > Bombina > Bombina bombina. The sequence continues at coordinate 134,355,579 of NC_069503.1, forward strand.
TGGGTTGTAATGTTGGGGGGGGTATTGTATGTTTTTTTTTTACAGGCAAAAGAGCTGAATTCTTTGGGGCATGCCCCCGCAAAGGGCCCTTTTAAGGGCTGGTAAGGTAAAAGGGCTTTGACTTTTGTAATTTAGAATAGGGGTAGGGCATTTTTTTTATTTTGGGGGGTCTTTGTTATTTTATTAGGGGGCTTAGAGTAGGTGTAATTAGTTTTAAATTGTTGTAATTTTTTTCTAATGTTTGTAAATATTTTTTTATTTTTTGTAACTTAGTTCTTTTTTATTTTTTGTACTTTAGTTAGTTTTAATTAATTGTATTATTTGTAGGAATTGTATTTAATTTTTTTATTGATAGTGTAGTGTTAGGTTTAATTGTAGATAATTGTAGGTATTTTATTTAATTAATTTCTTTGATAGTGTAGTGTTAGGTTTAATTGTAACTTAGGTTAGGAGTTTATTTTACATGTGTAATTTTGTAATTATTTTAACTAGGTTAAACATATTAAATAGTTATTAACTATTTAATAGCTATTGCTACCTGGTTAAAATAATTACAAAGTTGCCTGTCAAATAAATATTAATCCTAAAATAGCTACAATATAATTATAATTTATATTGTAGCTATAATTAGGGTTTATTTTACAGGTAAGTATTTAGCTTTAAATAGGACTAAGTTATTTAATAAGAGTTAATTTATTTCGTTAGAATAAAATTATATTTAACTTAGGGGGGGTGTTAGGGTTTAGGGTTAGAATTAGCTTTAGGGGTTAAAAAATTTATTAGAGTAGCGGTGAGCTCCGATTGGCAGATTAGGGGTTAATACTTGAAGTTAGGTGTCGGCGATGTTAGGAGGGCAGATTAGGGGGTTAATACTATTATTATAGGGTTATTGAGGCGGGAGTGAGGCGGATTAGGGGTTAATAACTTTATTATAATAGCGGCGCGGATCCGGTCTGGCAGATTAGGGGGTTAATAAGTGTAGGTAGCGGCGACGTTGGGGGCGGCATATTAGGGGTTAATAAAATAATATAGGGGTCAGCGGTGTTAGGGGCAGCAGATTAGGGTTTCATAGGGATAACGTAGGTGGCAGCGGCGTGCGGCTCGGCAGATATAGGGGTTAAAAAATTTTAATAGAGTGGCGGCGATGTGGGGGGACCTCGGTTTAGGGTACATAGGTGTTTATGGGTGTTAGTGTACTTTAGAGCACAGTAGTTAAGAGCTTTATGAACCGGCGTTAGCCAGGGAAAGCTCTTAACTACTGACTTTTTTCTGCGGCTGGAGTTTTTGTCTATAGATTTCAAACGCTCACTTCAGCCACGACTCTAAATACTCGGCGTTAGAAAGATCTCATTGAAAAGATAGGATACGCAATTGACGTAAGGGGATCTGCGGTATGGAAAAGTCGCGGCTGGAAAGTGAGCGTTAGACCCTTTCCTGCCTACTGACTCCAAACACCAGGCGGCGTAAAAACCAGCGTTAGTGCCTCTAACGCTGGTTTTCACGCTACCACCCAACTCTAAATCTAGGCGTAAGCTAGCTACAATATAACTAATAGTTACATTGTAGCTAGTTTAGGATTTATTTTTATTTTACAGGCACCTTTGTATTTATTTTAACTAGGTAGAATAGTTATTAAATAGTTATTAACTATTTAATAACTACCTAGCTAAAAAAGAAATACAAATATACCTGTAAAATAAACCTAACCTAAGTACAATTACACCTAACACTACACTATAATTAAATTATTTCCCTAAATTAACTACAATTAAATACAAGTATCTAAAGTACGAAAAAAAAACCCCACTAAATTACAGAAAATAATAAAATAATTACAAGTTTTTTTAAACTAATTACACCTAATCTAATCCCCCTAATAAATAAAAAAGCCCCCCAAAATAATAAAAAGACCTAACCTATACTAATTTACAAATAGCTCTTAAAGGGGCCTTTTGCGGGGCATTGCCCCAAAGTAATCAGCTCTTTTACCTGTAAAAAAAAGTACAATACCCCCCAACATTAAAACCCACCACCCACACACCCAACCCTACTGTAAAACCCACCCAATCCCCCCTTAATAAAACCTAACACTAACCCCTTGAAGATCACCCCTACCTTGAGAAGTCTTCACCCAACCGGGCCAAAGTCCTCAACGAAGCCGGGCGAAGTGGTCCTCCAGACGGCAGAAGTCTTCATCCAAGCCGGCCAGAAGAGGTCCTCCAGACGGGCAGAAGTCTTCATCCAGGCGGCATCTTATATCTTCATCCATCCGGTGCGGAGCGGGTCCATCTTCAAGGCATCCAACGCAGAGCATCCTCTTCGTTCTTCATACCGACGGACTGAATGAAGGTTCCTTTAAATGACGTCATCCAAGGATGGCGTCCCTTCAATTCCGATTGGCTGATTAGAATCTATCAGCCAATTGAAATTAAGCTAGAAAAAATTCTACCTTAATTCCGATTGGCTGATAGAATTCTATCAGCCAATCGGAATTGAAGGGATGCCATCTTGGATGAAGTCATTTAAAGGAACCTTCATTCAGTGTTAGCCGTCGATTGAAGAGGATGCTCCGCGTCGGATGTCTTGAAGATGGACCCGCTCCGTGCTGGATGGATGAAGATAGAAGATGCTGTCTGGATGAATACTTCTGCCCGTCTGGAGGACCACTTCGCCCGGCTTGGATGAAGACTTCTACTGGCTTCATTGAGGACTTCGGCCCGGTTGGATGAAGACCTTCTCCCGGTAAAGTGATCTTCAAGGGGTTAGTGTTTGGTTTTTTTTAAGGGGGTATTGGGTGGGTTTTAGAGTAGGGTTGGTTGTGTGGGTGGTGGGTTTTAATGTTTGGGGGTGGATTTGTAATTTTCTTTTACAGGTAAAAGAGTGATTACTTTGGGGCAATGCCCCGCAAAAGGCCCTTTTAAGGGTTATTTGTAATTTAGTGTAGGGTAGGGCTTTTTTTTTATTTTGGGGTGGCTTTTTTATTTTGTTAGGGGGATTAGATTAGGTGTAATTAGTTTTAAAATTTGTAATTTTTTTATTATTTTCTGTAATTTAGTGTCTTTTTTTGTACTTTAGCTAATTTTATTTAATTGTATTTAATTTGGGGAATTAATTTAATTATAGTGTAGTGTTAGGTGTAATTGTAACTTAGGTTAGGTTTTATTTTACAGGTACTTTTGTATTTATTTTAGCTAGATAGTTATTAAATAGTTAATAACTATTTATTAACTATTCTACCTAGTTAAAATAAAATAAAAATAAATCCTAAGCTAGCTACAATGTAACTATTAGTTATATTGTAGCTAGCTAGGGGTTTATTTTATAGGTAAGTATTTAGTTTTAAATAGGAATAATTTAGTTTTAAAATAGGAATAATTTAGTTAATGATAGGAATATTTATTTCGATTTCTTTTAATTATATTTATGTTAGGGGTGTTAGGGTTAGGGTTAGACTTAGATTTAGGGGTTATTGTAGGTAGGTGTCGGCAATGTTACAGACGGCAGATTAGGGGTTAATAATATTTAACTAATGTTTGCGAGGCGGAAGTGTGACGGTTTAGGGGTTAATATATTTATTATAGTGGCGGCGATGTCCGGTTCAGCAGATTAGGGGTTAAAACATTTTTTTAAGTGTTTGCGATGCGGGAGGGCCTCGGTTTAGGGGTTAATAGTAGTTTATGAGTGTTAGTGTACTTTTTAGCACTTTAGTTAAGAGTTTTATGCTACGGAGTTGTAGTGTAAAACTCTTAACTACTGACTTTAGAATGCGGTACCAGTCTTGACAGGAGAGGGTCTACCGCTCACTTTTGGCAGACTCGTAATACCGGCGCTATGCAAGTCCCATTGAAAAAATAGGATACACAATTTACGTAAGTGGATTTGCGGTATTTCCAAGTCTGGCTAAAAAAGTGAGCGGTGAGCCTGTACCTTCAAGACTCGTAATACCAGCAGGCGTTAAAAAGCAGCATTTTAACGCTGCTTTTTAAGCCTTACGCACAACTCGTAATCTAGCCGTTGGTTTCTACATTTAAAAGAAACACCTGCCGCACCTATTGGGTAGTATTTCATTACGTGACAGTTGAAACTAAACGTTAACCCTAACCTGTCCACACTGTAAATTTCATTACCGACTGCGGCCTAGATTATGAGTAGAGCTCAAATTTGTGCTTTCGCAAAGCACAATATTTGTGCTCCCCTCAGTAATAACAGTGCATGCAAATGTGCGCTGGTATTACAAGTCAGGTGCAATGCGCATACAACCCCACGTTCGCATTGCCTGAAGCTTTGCGCTCACGCAGAATAGTATTCAATCATTTATATAAGCTGAAGATATGCCTATTAGTTATTGCTTGTGTGCTAACCCGACACCAACATCAGATCATCTGCCGAGGGTGCGTTAGGAATACTTTAGATTCCTATGTCTTCACATAGAAGAAAAACAAAATTTATGCTTACCTGATACATTTCTTTCTTTCCCGATATGGAGAGTCCACAACGTCATCAATTTTAGTGGGAATATCACTCCTGGCCAGCTGGAGGAAGCAAAGAGAACCACAGCAAAGCTGTTAAGTGTCACTCCCCTACCCACAATCCCCAGTCATTCGACCGGGAAATGGAAAAAAAAGGAATAACACAAAGGTGTAGATGTGCCTGAGGTTTAGTAAAATAAAAAACTGTCTTCAAAATTAAGGGTGGGGTCGTGGACTCTCCATATCAGGAAATAAATAAACTTAACAGGTAAGCATACATTTGTTTTCTTTCCTAAGATATGGAGAGTCCGCAACATCATCAATTACTAGTGGGAACTAATACCCAAGCTAAAAGAACACAGATGACTAGGGAGGGCAAACAAGACAGGCAGACCTAAACAGAAGGCACCACCGCTTGAAGAACCTTTCTCCCAAAAGAAGCCTCAGCCGAGGCAAAATATCAAATTTGTAAAATTTGAAAAATATGTAGAGAGGACCAAGTTGCAGGCCTTGCAAATCTGTTCCACAGAAGCTTCATTTTTGAAAGCCCAAGAAGAGGAGACAGCCCTCATGGAATGAACCATAGTTCTCTCAGGAGGCTGCTGACTATCAGTCTCTTAAGAAAAATGGAATTATACTTCTCAACCAGAGAGAAAGAGAGAGTAGCAGTGGCTTCTGACCTTTATGCTTTCCAGAGAAGCAAACAAACAGGGCAGAGACTGGCGAAAAACCTTAGTCGCCTGTAGGTAGAAATTTAGAAAACACACAACATCCAAGATGTGTAACAAATGTTCCTTAGAGAAGAAGGATAAGACACAGAGAAGGAACAAACACTTTCCTGAAAAATATTTCTATCTGAAACTACCTCAGAAGAAAAAACCAACTTAGTACGAAGAACCGCCATATCAGGATGAATGAAAAGACAAGGCGAATCACACTGCAAAGCCGAGAGTTCCAAGACTTTCCGAGCAGAAGAGATAGAAATAAGAAACAAAATCTGCAAAAATAACAACTTAATATCTATGGAATGCAATGGCTCAACCAGAACCAGCTGCAAAACCTTAAGAACAAGGTTAAAGTTCCAAGGGGGAGAAACAAACTAAAACACAGGCCTGATACTGACAGTGCCTGACAAAAAGATTGAACATTTGGCACATCCGCCAGACACTTGAGCAACAAAATAGATAATGCAGTAATCTGATCCTTTAGAGAACTGATTGACAATCTATTCTCCAGACTTACCTGGAGAAAAACAAAAAAACAAAATCCTAGGAATCCTGACCCTACTCCAAGAGTAGCCCTTGGATTCACACCAAAAAGGAATTTGCACCATACCCTATGGTAAATCATTCTATTAACAGGCTTGCCAGCCTGTATCATGGTCTCAATGACCGACGATATTTGGATGAAGGAATGGACCCTGAGTTAGAAAGTCCTTCCTCAGAGGAAACCTCCAAGGTGGAAGATATGACATCTTCACTAGGTCTGTATACCAGATCCTGCGAGGCCACGCAGGGGCTATTGGAATTACCGATGATCTCTCCTGAGAGATACGAGCAAAGACTCGTGGAAGGAGAGCAAAACAGAGGAAAAGGATATGCCAGACTGAAATCCAAGAAACCGACAGAGCATCTATCGGGGCGGTCTGTAGATCTCTTGACCTTGAACCATATCTTGGAAGCTTGACGTTCTGCTGAGATGCCATCAGATCCAACTCCGGCATCCCCCATTTGAGGGTTTAACACGGAGAACACCTCCGGATGGAGTTGCCCACTCCCCGGGATGAAATGTCTGTCTGCTCAGGAAGTCTGCTTCCCAGTAGTCCACCCTGGAATGGGGATGGCAGATAGCCAGCAAATGTAAGCTTATGCCCACTGAACAATCCGAGCCATCATGGCTAGGAAACTCTGAGTTCCTCCCTGGTGGTTGATGTAAGCCACTAAGGAGATATTGTCCGAATGGAACCTGATAAACCGGGCTAAGGGACAACTGAGGTCAAGAAATCAGAGCATTGAGATTTGCTCCCACCTCCAAGATGTTTATGGGAGAACAGACTCCTCCTGATAGTCCCTGCGTCTTAACAAGTCCCAGATTGCTCCTCAGCCCCACAGGTTGACATCCGTGGTCACAATCACCCAGGAAGGTCTCCGGAAGCATGTGCCCAAGACAGATGCTCCTGAGAAAGCCACCACGGAAGAGAGTCTCTTGACGTTTGATCTAGATCTATCTTCAAATACAGATCTGCATGTTCCACTTCTCCTAGAGAGAGACAATAGGAAGAATCCTTAATTTTCTGACCTTTGTCAGAAATATTTTCAAGATAGGGAAACTATTATGGTCCCTAAGAAAAATACCCTTGTAGATGGAACAAGATACTCTTTTCCAGATTTGTTTCCATCCATGAGAACATAGAAAAGACAACAAGATCTCTGAATGAAAATTTGCTAGAATAAAGGATGGCACCTGAACCAAATGTCGTCCTGGAAGAGTGCCCCTGCAATACCCCAAGACCTGAGAGTCTTTCTAGAAAGGCAAATCTCAGGAACTTGAGAAGATTCCTAGGATGGAAACATGAAAATACACATCCTTCAGGACTATGTTCGTCATGAACAGACCCTCTAACCAAAGGAAGAATGGAATGAATGGATTCCATTTGAAGGACGGTACTCAGAAAACTAGTTGAATAGATCCTAGGCCCTATTCCCTTACTGGAACTGGGACTATCACTCCCAGATAGGAATGTCCTGAACACAGTTCAAGAATGCCTCTCCTTTTACCTGGACTGCAGATAATCTGGAAAGGAGAAATCTGCCACTGGGAGGGAAAGTCTAGAATTCTATTTAAAACCTAAAATACTACCCCAAGAATCTGGGACATCTCGTATCCATATCCAACCCCTGATTGGGGTAAACCCAACATGCTAATTTATACTCAGCTGCGGGTTTCTTAAAATGCTTCCCTCTGTTCCAAGACTGATTGGGTACAAAGAAGACTTGGACTGTTCCTGCTTGAAGAGAAAGGCTTTCCTTTGAAAAGGAACAAAAAATACTTTGACAACCTTTAAGTCTATTCTACTTGTTGTGTGGTAGAAAAGACCCTTTTCCACCAGAAATATCACAAATCAACTCTGCCAGACCAGGTCCAAACAAGGGTCTAACCCTTGCAATGAGGTGCCAAAAGCTTAGACTTAGGGGTAACACCCGCTGACCAAGATCTTAGCCACAACACCCTACGGGCTAGCACAGTAAAACCAGATATCTTTGCTCTTAAATATTTTTGCCCTACCAGAATAGGGAATCAAACCTGTAACATTCAGTTACTAAACTGCTTACTTAGCCACTATGCTATTCAAGCAGCACCCAGATTAAAAACTTGCATGGAAGCCATCAGAGATAAAGGAATTGGCTAGCCTGAGAGTCCTAATTCTGCCTTGGAACTCCTCCAAAGGAGTCTCTATCAAAACTGAATCAGACAAAGTGTGCACCAATAAGATGCCGCACTTGAAACAGTGGCAATACAAACTGCAAGTTGCCATTGAAGATCTTGAATTTAACATATGTCTTCATCAAATAAGCCTCCAGCTTCTAGTCCATGGGATCCGTAAAAGAGCAGCTATCCTCTATAGGGATCATAGTTCTCTTAGCCAGAGTAGAAAAGGCTCCTTCTACTTAAGGCACGTGCAACCCTATCTTTAATAGAGTCAGCGACAGGAAACATCTTTTAACGGGAACAGGAAACACCTCCACAGAGGAAGGAACATCACAGTATATAATAATTTTACTAGATTTCCTATGGTTGACAGCGACAAGTGTATCTAAGTCGTCCAAAGAAGCCAATACCTTCTAACAGTACATGAAGGTGTTCAAGCTTAAAACTAAAGAGTACTTCTTTAGTATCAGACAAAGAATTTATACTGTCCAAATCTGAGATTTCACCCTCAGAGGCTACCGGCGTATCCTCCTCATGGGACTTATGAGGGAGAGCAAACTGGATAGCAGGAGATGAAACAGAAGCCTTACTATATGAATATCTAAATTTCCTCTTGCAAATTCCCTTTAACATAGGAAAAGCAGATAATACCGCAGATACCGCAGAAGATATCTGTGTAGCAATTTCTGCAGGCAAAATAAACTCCTCCAGGAGACTGAGAGGAAATGCAGGGCACTATATGTGTAGCCATTAAGGCTTGGGACATTTGAGGATAAAGCTGTGGCAATGCCTAAACAGCATCATCCTGGGAGACATGAGGCTAAAAAATAAAAAAAATGGCCTTAGTACATGAGAAGCAAATGTTCTTAGGAACAGACCCCTGATCCAAGAGCAATTTAAAAAAAAAAAACAATTCACTTAACTTAATTTATTAAGGACTTCTAGGGACATTTAATAAAAATGCACTATCACTTTAAATATTGTAAAATTGGCACAAACTCTCTTATAGATCTGTTAGCACTTTGATGTTGATTGCGACATTATACCGTCAACTAAAACAGCAGCATTACTCAGTCATTCCTCTATGACAGGAGCATTAATAAGCATCAAGTAAAATCACTATACTACAAGCAAAGTTTTTTGTAGAAGAAAACCGATCCACCAACAAAACTAAGTCTCCTCATCTCACAGAGACCTCAGAAAAAGCGTTGCTCCGTTTCTCAGATGGAGAAGGAGGGCGGTCACGTGATCAGGCCTCAAAAACAAGGCGAAAATGGCTCTGCTCCATTCTCATGCCAGAGAAGTAGGCGGAGTGACATGGGCATGCAAAGAAGAGACGAGCGTAGTTAGCATTTAACAATGCGCTCATTCACACCACCACCAAATAAATCTTCAGACAGCCCAAACTCTGGAAGAACGATCTTGATTACAAGTAAAAACTCACCCAGTGAGTTCCTGTTCCACAAACTCCAACCTTACCACTGTGCTACAGTGGAATAAACATAACTGAAGTTTAGTGAAAAATTAAGTGCAATCAAACTTAACCAAAGTCACAGCCTCAGGGGATAGTTCCCGCCATATAGAGGAATAAATCCCACATGTCTCACACATAAAATAAGTGCCTGCCACTGCCAATTAAAATCCTTCCCAAAGAATTCATCTTTCCCAATAAATAATACAGGCAAACTATTTCTAGTGCAAGTCTTCCAACCTAGAAGGCTAAGCCACTTACCTGCAGTCTAGCAGTCTGGCAGGAGGACAGCTTACAAGGTGTAAGACCCAAAAATCTTGCTTGTAGCAAAAGAAATCCAATTTTCTCAGACACCAAAACTTCACCTCCTCCATTGACAGGAGGCAAAGAGAATGATTGGGGATTGTGAGTAGGGGAGTGACAGTTAACAGCTTTGCTGTGGTGCTCTTTGCCTCCTCCTGCTGGCCAGGAGTGATATTCCCACTAGTAATTGATGATGTTGTGGACTCTTCATATCTTAGGAAAGAAATGTTATTTTTATCTATATAAATATATACAGGTATTTATAGATATAGATATATATGCTATATACACTGTGTGGAGAACACTGTGTATGTATATAATAAATACTCACTGGTCTTAAGTTAGCAGTATCAATCCATACTTTTTTTTTAAAAGTATGGATTAATACTGCTGACTTAAGCCCAGTGAGTGCTTATAATGGGATTGTTTATTGAAAATGTATATAGCACCCTGGCAGTTGTGATATATGTTGTGAGAGTGCACTCATGAGTGTTTATATATGTTGTGTTTTGTTGATGTGTTTTTGTAAACATTTTTTTTTTAATTAACCCTTACACTATACTTATGGTTTCAAGTCGGGCTAAATATTCGAGCGCAGTTTCAGCTTTTGATGAAGTTGCAAAATATAACTTTCAACTTATAATATGAGTGCAAATTAGCGCAGTTGCAATCTCTGTTGAAAGTGTAGGTTGTGCTAGAGTGATGTCGGCTGCACCCATCTCTGGTAAATGCAATTTACCATGTACTTGTAATATCATGTTGCGTGCTAATGTTAGCGCAGTCCAGGGGACTTTATGAATGCCTGGGACAAACATAAGGCTATCCTATGAACTAGATACGTTTATACTTTTAGGAAATATCGGGCAGTCTTGCTGGGCCTATGGCTCTTATCTGTCGTCAATATCTATGTTTCAGTGATATTGCCTCTGGAAAACTATATATATAATTCAAACATAAAATCCAACTATACACTCGGTGTGTGACTAACAAATGTATGCTGATTTATATTTATTTATTGACCTATCATAGGTCAGAACCCAAGAATACTACAGAGGTTTTCCATATGCAAAATGCACACGATATGGGGATACATTATATGACTTTACTCATTTATACAACATAGGCCTCTAGTTATCAACGTGTCCTACCTCAAATATGCTGGAATTCCGCAGCGTATTTGAGGCCAAGGCTGATTTGCCTTAGTTATCAAGCCCTAGACACCCGGCAAAAGTAGAATTTAGTGACGTAAGCTTCAATCCGCTGGACTCAGTCTGACACAGATCGATTCTTACGTCACTCCAGATGTTCCGCACACAAGTGCGGCACTATCGGACTACTTTTGCTAGTTATCAAAAAACTAGCGGGTACGCTCGGCACTTTTCCGGGCCCAGCCGTACCTGGTTTTTCAAACCACCGTCCTGGAGGCGGCGGATCCCCATAGGAATCAATGGGAGTCTGACCATAGCGAAAGTTTCATGTTCGCTGCTGCCAGACATCCCATTCATTCCTATGGGAGCTGTCTACACCTAACACCCTAACATGTACCCCGAGTCTAAACACCCCTAATCTGCCCCCCCTACACCGCCGCAACTAAATAAAGTTATTACCCCCAAAACCGCCGCTCCCGGACCCCGCCGCAACTATAATAAACTTATTAACCCCTAAACCGCCGCACCCGGAGGCCACTGCCACGCTAATAAACTGATTAACCCCTAAACCACCGCTCCTGTCCCCCGCCGCAACTATAATATATGTATTAACCCCTAAACCGCCGCTCCCGGAACCCCGCCGCCACCTCATTTTACCTAGTAACACCCTATCCTGCCCCCCCTATACCGCCGCCACCTATAATTAAGTTATTAACCCCTATCCTGCCGATCCCGGACCCCGCCGCAACTAAATAAATAGTTTAACCCCTAAAACCGCCGCTCCCGAGACCCCGCCGCAACCTATATTAAACTTATTAACCCCTAATCTGCCCCCCCTACACCGTCGCCACCTATATAAATTTATTAACCCCTATCCTGCCCCCACCTACACCGCCGCCACTGTAATAAAATTATTAACCCCTAAACCCTAAGTCATAACACTAACCCTAACACCCCCCCTAACTTAAATATTAATTAAATACATCTAAATAAATGTAACTTTATTAACTAAATGAATCCTATTAAAACTAAATACTTACCTTTAAAATAAACCCTAAAATAGCTACAATATAAAAAATTATTATATTGTAGCTATTTTAGGATTTAGTTTTATTTTACAGGCAACTTTCAATTTATTTTAACTAGGTACAATAGCTATTAAATAGTTATTAACTATTTAATAGCTACCTAGTTAAAATAAAGAGAAATTTACCTGTAAAATAAAAACTAACCTAAGTTACAATTACACCTAACACTACACTATACTTTAATACATTATTCCTATTTAAAACTAAATACTTACCTGTAAAATAAACCCTAAGATAGCTACAATGTAATTAATAATTACATTGTAGCTATTGTAGGATTTATATTTATTTTACAGGTAACTTTGTATTTATTTTAGCTAGTTAGAATAGTTATTAAATAGTTAACTATTTAATAACTACCTAGCTAAAAGAAATACAAAATTACCAGTAAAATAAATTCTAACCTAAGTTACAATTAAACCTAACACTACACTATCATTAAATAAATTAAATAAATTAAATACAAATACCTACAAATAAATACAAATAAATACACTAACTAAAGTACAAAAAATAAAAAAAGAACTAAGTTACCAAAAAATAAAAAATAATTTACGAACATTATAAAAATATTACAACAATTTTAAGCTAATTACACCTACTCTAAGCCCCTAATAAAATAACAAAGCCCCCCAAAATAAAAAATTCCCCTACCATATTCTACATTTAAAAGATACAGCTCAATTACCTTACCAGCCCTTAAAAGGGCCTTTTGCGGGCATGCCCCAAAAGAATTCTGCCTCTTTTGCCTGTAAAAATAAAAATACAACCCCCCCCAACATTAAAACCCACCACCCACATACCCCTAATCTAACCCAAACCCCCTTAAATAAACCTAACACTACCCCCCCCTGAAGATCTTCCTAACCTTGAGTCATCTTCACTCAGCCGAGCCAAATTCTTCATCCAATCCGGGCGATGGTCTTCATCCAAGCGTGGCCCTGAAGAGGTCCATCATCGGCTGAAGTCTTCATCAAGCGGGGGCTGAAGAGGTCCATCATCCGGCTGAAGTCTTCATCATGCGGGGGTCTGAAGAGGTCTTCATGAAGTCTTTCTATCAAGCGGCATCTTCAATCTTCTTTCTTCCGGCTCCATCTTCATCCCGCCGACGCGGAACATCCTTTCTCCACGACGAACTCCCGATGAAATTAAGGTTCCTTTAATGGGACGTCAATCCAAGATGGCGTCCCTCAAATTCCGATTGGCTGATACGAAATTCGAGGGACGCCAACCAGATTCAGCCAATCAGATTCAAGTTCAATCCGATGGCTGATCCAATCAGCCAATCAGATTGAGCTTGCATTCTATTGGCTGTTCCATCAGCCAATGGAATGCGGCGAGGTACGGGATCGGCAGGATAGGGGTTAAAAATTTATTATAGGTGGCGGCGGTATAGGGGGGCAGGATATGGGTTTACTAGGTATAATGTAGGTGGCGGTGGGCTCCGGGAGCGGCGGTTTTAGGGGTTAATACATTTATTATAGTTGCGCGGGGTCTAGGAGCGGGCGGTTTAGGGGTTACTAACTTTATTTAGTTGCGGGGGGCTCCGGGGGCGCCGGTATAGGGGGTAGAACAGTGTAGTTAGTGTGGATGCTTAGTGACAGCTTGTCAATAAAGCTGTAAAAAAGCCGAAGAGCAGCGAGATCGGATGCTCATCGCCCCGTACTTGGTGCACGGCTTTTTGACAGCTTTTTTGATAACTTAGGCGAACGTATTCAGGTCTGCAGCGGCGATGGTAGGCGAGCTTAGGCGGGCGTATTGGGCCGGTGAAGGCAGGTAAAGTAGACACGTTGATAAGTAGAGGCCATACAGTATATTGATATTAAAATCCTATATATTTTGAGTAAAAACAAAATTTATGCTTACCTGATAAATTTATTTCTCTTGTGGTGTATCCAGTCCACGGATCATCCATTACTTGTGGGATATTCTCCTTCCCAACAGGAAGCTGCAAGAGGATCACCCACAGCAGAGCTGTCTATATAGCTCCTCCCCTAACTGCCACCTACCAGTCATTCGACCGAAGACAAGCAAGAGAAAGGATAAACTATAGGGTGCAGTGGTGACTGTATTTTAAAAATAAAAAAACACCTGCCTTAAAATGACAGGGCGGGCTGTGGACTGGATACACCACAAGAGAAATAAATTTATCAGGTAAGCATAAATTTTGTTTTCTCTTGTAAGGTGTATCCAGTCCACGGATCATCCATTAATTGTGGGATACCAATACCAAAGCTATAGGACACGGATGAAGGGAGGGACAAGGCAGGCGCTTAAATGGAAAGCACCACTGCCTGTAAGACCTTTCTCCCAAAAATAGCCTCCGAAGAAGCAAAAGTATCAAATTTATAGAATTTAGAAAAAGTATGAAGCGAAGACCAAGTCGCCGCTTTACAAATCTGTTCAACAGAAGCCTCATTCTTAAAAGCCCATGTGGAAGCTACCGCTCTAGTAGAATGAGCTGTAATTCCTTTCAGGAGGCTGCTGGCCAGCAGTCTCATAAGCTAAGCGGATTATACTTCCTAGCCAAAAAGATAGAGAAGGTTGCCGAAGCCTTTTGGCCTCTCCTCTGTCCAGAGTAGACAACAAACAATGCAGATGCTTGACGAAAATCTTTAGTAGCTTGTAAATAAAACTTTAAAGCGCGAACCACGTCAAGATTGTGTAATAGACGTTCCTTCTTTGAAGAAGGATTAGGACACAGTGACGGAACAACAATCTCCTGATTTATATTTTTATTAGACACCACCTTAGGCAGAAAACCAGGTTTGGTACGTAACACTACCTTATCTGCATGGAAAATGAGATAAGGGGAATCACATTGTAAAGCAAATAACTCCGAAACGCTTCGAGCCGAGGAGATAGCTACTAAAAACAGAACTTTCCAAGATAAGAGCTTAATATCTATGGAATGCAAAGGTTCAAACGGAACCCCTTGAAGAACTTTAAGAACTAAATTTAAACTCCATGGCGGAGCAACAGGTTTAAAAACAGGCTTGATTCTAACCAGAGCCTGACAAAACGCCTGAACATTTGGAACCTCAGCCAGACGTTTGTGCAAAAGAATAGACAGAGCAGAATATGTCCCTTTAAGGAACTAGCTGATAAACCCTTCTCCAATCCTTCTTGGAGAAAAGATAATATCCTAGGAATCCTGACTTTACTCCATGAGCAAACCCTTGGATTCACACCAATGAAGATATTTACACCATATCTTATGATAGATTTTCCTGGTGACAGGCTTTCGCACCTGTATTAAGGTATCAATGACCGACTCGGATAAACCACGCTTTGATAAAATCAAGCGTTTAATCTCCAAGCAGTCAGACGCAGAAAAATTAGATTTGGATGGTTGAAAGGACCCTGAAGTAGAAGATCCTGTCTCAGAGGCAGAGTCCATGGTGGAGAGGATGACATGTCCACCAGATCTGCATACCAAGTCCTGCGAGGCCACGCAGGTGCTATCAAAATCACCAAAGCTCTCTCCTGTTTGATCTTGGCAATCAGACGAGGGAGCAGAGGAAACAGTGGAAACACATAAGCCAGGTTGAAGGACAAAGGCACTGCTAGAGCATCTATCAGTGCTGCCTTGGGATCCCTGGACCTGGAACCGTAACAAGGAAACTTGGCGTTCTGACGAGACGCCATGAGATCCAGTTCTGGTTTGCCCCAAAGTTGAATCAACTGTGCAAATACCTCCGGATGGAGCTCCCACTCCCCCGGATGAAAAGTCTGTCGACTTAGAAAATCCGCCTCCCAGTTCTCTACTCCTGGGATATGGATAGCTGATAGATGGCAAGAGTGAATCTCTGCCCATCGATTATCTTTGAAATCCCCAACATTGTTAGTGAACTCCTTGTTCCCCCTTGATGGTTGATGTAAGCTACAGTCGTGATGTTGTCCGACTGAAATCTGATGAACTTGACCGCAGCTAGCTGAGGCCAAGCCAGAAGAGCATTGAATATCGCTCTTAGTTCCAGAATGTTTATCGGAAGGAGTGCTTCCTCCTGAGTCCACGATCCCTGAGCCTTCAGGGAGTTCCAGACTGCACCCCAGCCCAGAAGGCTGACATCTGTTGTTACTATTGTCCAATCTGGCCTGCGGAAGGTCATACCTTTGGACAGATGGACCCGAGATAGCCACCAGAGAAAAGAATCCCTGGTCTCTTGATCCAGATTTAGTAGAGGGGAGAAATCCGTGTAATCCCCATTCCACTAACTGAGCATGCAGAGTTGCAGCGGTCTGAGATGTAGGCGGGCAAACGGCACTATGTCCATTGCCGCTACCATTAAGCCGATTACTTCCATACACTGAGCCACTGAAGGGCGGGAAGTAGAATAAAGAAAACAGCAGGAATTTAGAAGTTTTGACAACCTGGCCTCTGTCAGGTAAATCTTCATTTCTACAGAATCTATCAGAGTTCCCAGGAAGGAAACTCTTGTGAGAGGGGATAGAGAACTCTTCTTTTTGTTCACTTTCCACCCATGAGACCTCAGGAATGCCAGAAACAATGTCCGTATGGGACTTGGCAATTTGGAAATTCGACGCCTGTATCAGAATGTCGTCTAAGTAAGGGGCTACTGCTATGCCCCGCGGCCTTAGGACCGCCAGAAGAGACCCCAGAACCTTCGTAAAGATTCTTGGTGCCGTAGCTAACCCAAAGGGAAGAGCCACAAACTGGTAATGCCTGTCTAGGAAGGCGAACCTGAGAAGAAACCGATGATGATCTTTGTGTATCGGAATGTGAAGATAAGCATCCTTTAAGTCCACGGTAGTCATGTATTGACCCTCCTGGATCATAGGTAGGATGGTTCGAATAGTCTCCATCTTGAAAGATGGGACCCGAGAAATTTGTTTTAGGATCTTGAGATCTAAGATTGGTCTGAAGGTTCCCTCTTTCTTGGAACCACAAAGAGATTTTGAATAGAAGCCTTGCCCCCCTGTTCCACCTTTGGAACTGGGGTGGAATCACTCCACCATAACTAGGAGGTCCTGAACACAATGTACGAATGCCTCTCTCTTTATCTGGTCTGCAGATAATTGTGAGAGGTGAAATCATCCTTTTGGGGAAGAAGCTTTGAAGTCCAGAAGATATCCCTGGGACACAATTTCCAACGCCCAGGGATCCTGGACATCTCTTGGCCAAGCCTGGACGAAGAGAGAAAGTCTGCCCCCTACTATGATCCGTTACCGGATCGGGGGCTGATCTTTTCATGCTGTCTTAGAGGCAGCAGCAGGCTTCTTGGCCTGTTACCTTTGTTCCAGGCCTGGTTAGGTCTCCAGACCGGCTTGGACTGGGCAAAATTTTCCTCTTGTGTTTGCATTAGAGGAGTTGACGCTGCGCGCTCGTCTAAAGTTTCGAAAGGCACGGAAAATTAGTTTGTTTGGTCCTTAAATTTATTAGACCTATCCTGAGGAAGGGCATGACCTTTTCCTCCAGTAATATCAGAAATGATCTCCTTCAGTCCAGGTCCTAATAGGGTCTGCCCCTTGAAGGGAATGTTGAGAAGCTTATGCTTTGAAGTAACGTCAGCTGACCGGGATTTTAAGCCATAGCGCCCTACGCGCCTGTATAGCAAAACCTGAGTTCTTAGCCGTTAGTTTGGTTAAATGAACAATGGCGTCAGAAACAAATGAATTGGCTAGCTTAAGCGCTTTAAAGCTTGTCAAAGTATATCATCCAATGGAGTTTCTACCTGTAAGGCCTCTTCCAGAGACTCAAACCAGAAGGGCCGCAGCAGCAGTGACCGGGGCAATGCATGCAAGGGCTGGAGAATAAAACCTTGTTGAATAAACATTTTCTTAAGGTAACGCTCTAACTTTTTATCCATTAGGATCTAGGAAAGCACAACTGTCCTCGACAGGAATTGCTGTACGCTTAGGCTAGGGTAGAAACTGCTCCCGCCGACCTTAGGGTCCGTTTGCCATAAGTCCCGTGTAGCGGCATCTATTGAAACATTTTCTTAAAAATAGGAGGGGGAGAGAACGGTAGACCTGGTCTATCCCATTCCTTAGTAATAATTTCTGAAAACCTTTTAGGTATTGAAAAACATCAGTGTAAACAGGCACTGCATAGTATTTATCCAATCTACACAATCTTCTCTGGCACTATAAATGGTGTCACAGTCATCCAGAGTAGCTAAAACCTCCCTGAGCAAACACGCGGAGGGTGTTCAAGCTTAAATTTAAATGTAGACATATCAGAATCAGGTTGAAGCATCTTCCCTGAGTCAGAAAAATCACCCACAGAAAGAAGCTCTCCTGCCTCAGCTTCTGCATATTGTGAGGGGGAATCAGACATAGCTACTAAAGCGGTCAGAGAGCTCTGTATTTTTTCTAGTCCCAGAGCTGTCTCGCTTTCCTTGTAACCCTGGTAGTTTGGACAATACCGCTGTAAGGGTATGATCCATAACTGCCGCCATGTCTTGTAAAGTAAACGCCATGGGCGCGCTAGATGTAGGTTCTGACATGTGGGGGCGAGTTAGTCGGCATAACTTCCCCATGTCAATTTCCTCTGGTGATAAATCTTTTAAAGACAGAATATGGATCTTTATAACTTTAAAGTAAAATCAGTTACATTTGGTACACATTCTAAGAGGGGGTTCCACAATGGCTTCTAAACATAATGAACAAGGAGTTTCCTCTATGTCAGACATGTTTAAACAGACTAGCAAATGAGACCAGGCAAGCTTGGAAAACACTTTGATAAATGTAAACAAGCAAAAAATAAAAACGGTACTGTGCCTTTAAGAGAAACAAATTTTGTCAGAAATTGAAAAACAGTGATAAAAAGTAGTAAATCTTACGAAATTTTTACAGTGTGTATAATAGACTAACAGAGCATTGCACCCACTTGCAAATGGATGATTAACCCCTTAGTTTCAAAACCGGATCAAAAAAAAGATATAAACGTTTTTTAACAGTCACAACAAACTGCCACAGCTCTGCTGTGGCCCTACCTGCCCATACAACGACTTTTGAAGACACAAAAACCCTTTGTAGAGGTCCTAAGTGTTCAGGGGACTGCTTCAGGAAAGCTGGAAGTCTCAAGCTGCAAAAACTACTGCACGATTTAGGCCTGAAATTAGGCCCCTCCCAACCTGTACTCACAGTGAGAGGGCCATAAAAAACTATCCCTAGGCAAAATCTAGCCAGCCATGTGGAAAAAACTGGGCCCCAATAAAGTTTTATCACCAATATGTAGAAAAAAACGTTTAAACACTTCCAGCAAACGTTTTCTTATTTTCAGTAATGTGAGAAAGTAATAAGAATATTACCTTTTACAGCAAGCATGATACTAGTCATTATTAAATCACTGTATTCAGGCTTACCTTAAATAAATCCGGAATTAACAGCATTTTCTAGCATATTCATTTCTCTAGAAAAATTTAAACTGCACATACCTCATAGCAGGAGACCCTGCACGCCATTCCCCCAGCTGAAGTTACCTCATCTCTTCAGTTATGTGTGAGAACAGCAATGGATCTTAGTTAAAACCTGCTAAGATCATCAAAAACCACAGGCAGACTCTTCTTCAACTTTCTACCTGAGGCTAAAACAGTACAACTCCGGTACCATTTGAAAATAATAAACTTTTGATTGAAGATAAACTACATAAATTCACCACATCTCTCTAGCTACTTCCTATCTTGTGGAGAGCTGCAAGAGAATGACTGGTAGGTGGCAGTTAGGGGAGGAGCTATATAGACAGCTCTGCTGTGGGTGATCCTCTTGCAGCTTCCTGTTGGGAAGGAGAATATCCCACAAGTAATGGATGATCCGTGGACTGGATACACCTTACAAGAGAAATTGTGCTTTGTCCCACATTTCCTAGAGACCAAAAAGCATAAGCTGCAAATTACATTTTCAAAATGATGCAGGTTGCCTAAAGCTTCCATTTCAGTGTTTGGAGGTTGCATAATTTGTGCTCCAGCCTCTCTAGGGATTATGGGACAAAAGCAAAATATGTTTAATTTCCTTTTAAATATTCCATATTTATTGCACATTGGGACCAAGGTACATTACTGAGAAAGATGAGGGCACTGGAGAAAGTCAGATGATACTTCACCACTAGATAGCAGCAATGCTTTGCTACTTGGAGGGCACTGGAAACCAGCATACATACATATGCTCCAACCACCAGTGTAGACTGAAAAGGCGTGTTCCAAGAGAACATTGACTATGGGCTACATTACAAGACAGTGCAGAGCAAATATAGTGTGATTGTGCCCTAACTGCTCAAGGCAAATCAGTGCTTTTATTTTGCTCATATATTACAAGAAGAAAAACATATACTGGCACTCAAGCAAAAGTCTAGGGCACGCTAACCTATGTATGCTGGATAGAGCGGGTGCTCTAAATCAGTCTGCTTTTAATAGCACAAGAGTGTAATTTATACCTTGTGAGTATGTTTTTACACTTTCCTTTATACATTCGTATATTTTTGGATTACATGATGCTGCACCCTCTTATTGTCTTTTAGGCATCTTTGGACTTCAAACATACATATGTATACACACATGCATACACAAATATCGATACACATACATACATATGTACACCCATGCACACATATATACATACACATGTGTATATACACATACATACAAACATATATACATGCATATACATATGACACTGCTCTTTCCTGGATTCACTCCTATCTTTCTCACAGGTCTTTTTCTGTGTCATTTGCCGGCGACTCCTCCTCTCCTATGCCTCTGTCTGTTGGAGTACCTCAAGGATCTTTTCTGGGTCCTCTACTCTTCTCCATCTATACTTCTTCGCTGTGTAAACTTATCAACAGTTATGGTTTCAAATATCACCTCTATGCTGATGACACCCAGATCTACCTCTCCACCCCTGCTCTCTCTCCCTCTGTCCTCTCTCATGTCAGCAACTGCTTATCTGGTATTTCTTCCTGGATGGCCTCTCACCACCTAAAGATTAACATGTCCAAGACTGAGCTCCTTCTTATCCCCCCCTCAAGCTCTACGCCGACTTCTGACTTCTCTATCCCTGTTGACGGCATCACCATTTTCCCATCGCCCCAAGTCCGCTGCCTCAGAGTCACACTTGACTCAAACCTATCCTTCATCCCCCATATCCAATCGCTTTCTACATCCTGCTGCAATCATCTACGCAATATTTCCAAAATTCACCCTTTTCTGAGCGCTGACACCACAAAGCAAATAATCCACTCCCTTGTTATCTCCCGACTTGACTACTGCAATAACCTACTCGCCGGCCTTCCTCTTTCCCACCTCTCCCCCCTTCAATCCATCCTAAATGCCTCTGCCAGGCTGATCCACCTTTCCCGTCGATCTGTATCTGCTGCACCTCTCTGTGAGTCCCTTCATTGGCTACCCATTCACAGCAGAATTAAATTCAAAATTCTCACCCTTACATACAAAACTCTCACCAACGCCGCTCGCCTCTACCTATCCTCTCTAATACACAAGTATACTCCAGCCCGTCCACTAAGATCCAACAATGACCTGCTCCTTGCATCCGCAACTATCCCCTCCTCTCATGCTAGACTGCAGGACTTCTGTCGTGCAGCACCTACCCTCTGGAACACTCTCCCTCGTGCTGTCAGGCTTTGCCCTAATCTTTCTTCCTTTAAATGTTCCCTGAAGATATTTCTGTTCAGGGAAGCTGTCAGCATTTGGTTTGACACTACACCTTTAAACCCAGATCTCCTCCCCAAATGCTATCCTATTTAAGTCTCAATCTCCCAGGAATCATTGCTTGATTATTAAAGTGTGTTTAGGTGACTTGCTCTAGTCTCTCTAGACATCGTTTCATATTGAGCCAAAGAAAACCTGAATTATCTGTCCTAAACTTATTGGGGATTTAACTTTTCTTATCACATTACCTTGTGGGCAAATTGCAGCATTATAACCTATTTGTTTATTTTACTTTTGCTGTAGTTTTACCCACACTTCAGCAAGCTGCCAATAACATTAGCTGTCTGCCGCATTCAGTCTGTGAATGGACGCACTTGCTATTGCTGACGTCATCTCCGCTCACAGTCAATCTCCTGCGCAGCACGCCAGAGTCGGTAACCACGCTGACCAGACTGAACGCTGCTCTCCTGTCTCCCTGCAACTTCTCTGGATAACAAGTAAGACTTTCTACCATCCTCAAACGTTAGCCAGAAAGGTATGTGCACCAACGAATACTTATAGCATGCTGGATAAAAGACTTAAAGTAATGCATTACTGAACTTTTGTGCTTATGTCTTCATGCGACGCAATTCATCTCTAATCATTATTTCTTATACTGTGTATCATAAATGGAGTATAACCCTCAACTTAACCATTGCCTAAGGAATAATAACTTTTACATTTATCATATAAGGCATACTCAGAGTTTAATATTCTTAACTCATGTTCACGTTATTCCATTGAATCACCAATTATTATTCTGAATCTTATACTTATCATTTTTTCATATTCATATGTTACTCATTTCATTATCAATCATTATCATTTCTCATATTGAGTCTTTCACAACTAGAAAGTTAAAGTTGTGTTAAATCTCACAAATCATTTAATAAAATTGTATTTATACATGACCATAATAACCAAGCCATGGTATTATGGAGATTATGAATACAAACAATAACTTAATTTTTAATTTTGTGAATTATATATTTAAATATATTTGAACCTAATTATCACAGAATAATCAAGCCATTAAAAGAAATAAATAATTTATTTTAGCTACATATTTTCAGGTAAAAAATGGATCCTGTTGAAATGGCAAATCAAATCACCACATTAAACCAGAAAGTGGAAATATTGGCCCAAGGTTTAACCGAACTAAAAAATGAAAACAGTACACTAAAAAGTATACTTAATGAATATGTCACTCATAAGCCAATTGAAACTCCTGAACCACAGGTTAACCCCCCAGTACCATTTGCTGGTGATCGCACGAAATTTCGTGAGTTTAAGAACGCTTGTATCCTATTATTCACTTTAAAACCACGAACCTACCGAACTGATAAAATTAAAGTTTTCACCACTATTTCCTATCTCTCTGGGGAGCCCAGAGCATGGGCAGACAGATTTCTAGAAACAGAAGATCCAATATTAAATTCCCTGGAAAACTTTTTTCAAACTATGGCTGTACTATATGATGACATAAATAAACAGCAAACTGCTGAACATAGATTAAGATCCCTTAAACAAGGGAAAAGACCAGTGGAAGATTACATAGCGGATTTCCAGCTATGGGCCACAGATTCTGAGTGGAACTCAGTAAGTCTAAAAAACCAGTTCCGTCTAGGTTTATCCGAACATTTAAAAGATGAACTTTCCAGAGTGGATTTCCCGGAGAGCTTGGAATCTTTATTTAAGTTGTCCATAGCCATGGATAGGAGATACCGCGAAAGGAAGATTGAAAAACATCATTTTGATAACACCCCCAAAAGATCTTTTCCATCTTATCAAGATAAGACCCACTCAACACCTATGCCAATGGAAATAGGTACCATCCGCGGTCCTCTTAGTTTTGAAGAAAAACAAAGAAGAAGATCCGCTAATCTTTGCCTCTACTGTGCAAATAAAGAACATGATGTAACATCATGTCCTATCCTCTCTCGTCAAAAGAAGGGTAAGTTGACACTAAATTACACATCTAATAAATTACAAAACCCTTCTTATCTATCCATAACATTGTCTTTACAGTGGGACAGTCTACAACTTCAGAACAAAGCCATTATTGACTCCGGAGCTGATGGTATATTCCTTGATGAATTTATTGTTAAACAAAATAAAATACCTATTCTGCAGAAATCTTCTCCTGTTTATGTAAGGGTAATAGATGGTACACAGATATCAAAGGGTCCTATCACTCATCACACAATCCCATTATTAACCATCACACCAGATGGACACAAAGAATTTTTAACATATGATATCATCCCTAGCTCAATCCATCCCATAATACTCGGCCTACCATGGCTTCAAAAACATAACCCATCAATAGATTGGACCCAAAATCAAATCACTTTCCAATCACAATATTGCCAAAAGACATGTTACCCATATGTTCATATAGGACACATATCCACCGATTTACCTAATGAATATCATGAGTTTAATGATGTGTTTAATTTAAAAAATGCTGAGTCTCTCCCACCTCATAGGCATTTTGATTGTCCTATTGACACTAAACCAGGAGTAGAAATACCAACAGGAAAAATATTTCCTCTTTCACAAAAAGAATTGAAACAGCTTAGAGAATACCTGGACGAAAACCTTAAAAAAGGTTTTATATCACCATCATCATCTCCTATAGCTTCAGCCATCTTCTTTGTTACTAACAAAGATGGTACTCTTAGGCCCATTATAGATTACCGAGCTCTGAACTCTGTTACCATAAAAAATAGATACCCATTACCACTCATCCCGGAGATAATTGAACGACTTAGTGGAGCATCCATTTTCACTAAGTTAGACCTTAAGGGAGCATACAATTTAATACGTATGAGATCCGGAGATGAGTGGAAAACGGCATTCAGAACCAGGTATGGTTTATTCCAATACAATGTAATGCCTTTTGGACTCACGAATGCCCCTGCCACATTCCAGTTCTTTATAAATGAGATCTTTAAAGAACTTATGGATGTGTGCGTAATAGTCTATCTAGACGATATTCTTATATATTCCAAAAGTCTAGAAGATCATAGAAAACACGTGAGATGGGTTCTTTCCACACTTCGAGATCATCATTTATACGCTAAAATGGAAAAATGTCAGTTTCATAAAGACACCATCAAGTTTTTGGGATACATAATATCCCCTAAAGGAATTCAAATGGATCAAGAGAAGGTAACAGCTATAGTCAATTGGCAAAGACCTACAAGTTTGAAATCTTTACAAAGATTTCTGGGCTTCACAAACTTTTATAGAAAGTTCATTAATCACTTTTCAACCATTGTTCAACCTTTAACCCGATTGACAGGTAAACAAAAATTCATTTGGGATTCCAGCGCTGAACAAGCTTTCCAAGATTTAAAGGGGAAGTTTACAACAGCTCCTGTACTAAGTTTACCTGATCCTGAACTACCTTACACCTTGGAGGTGGATGCTTCCAATGTTGGAATAGGTGCTATACTCTCACAACCTGGAAAACAAGATGGTCATCTCCATCCTGTCGCCTATTTTTCTCGAAGATTAACTCCTGCAGAGAGTAATTATTCAATAGGTGATAAGGAATTACTAGCAATGAAATCAGCTATGGAACATTGGCGACATCTCTTGGAGGGAACTACAATCCCTTTCCAGGTTTTCACCGACCATAAGAACCTTCAGTATTTGAAGAAAAATAAAACTCTGTCTTCAAGACAGGTACGTTGGGCTTTATTTCTGGATCGCTTTAATTTTTCACTTACTCATATACCAGGTACAAATAATATAAAAGCTGATGCTTTATCTCGATCATACCAAACAGTAGAAGACTCTCAAATCAACACATATATTATTCCACCATCTAAAATCATTGCTGCAGTGGTTTTAGAAACATCTGACATAATTCAGGCACAACATTCAGATTCTGAAATTCCACCTATATGTTCTCCAGATTCTGAATCTGGACTATATATGAAGAATGGTCTGATTTATGTTCCACATATCTTAAGAAACCAAATCATCCAACAACATCATGATACACCTTTGGCTGGTCATCCAGGCATGGACAAAACAACTGAACTTATCAGTAGAGAATACTGGTGGCCTCAGATGAAAACAACCATACATACTTATATTCTGAACTGTGAAACCTGTGCGAAGAAAAAGAAGGAACATCATAGACTGTATGGGCTCCTGTCACCCTTACCCATTCCCATAAAACCATGGGATATGATAGCAATTGATTTCATTGTGGAATTACCAATATCTAATGGTCACAACACTATAATGGTTGTAATAGACCATTTAACTAAACTGGCACATTTCATTCCATTAAAAAGACTTCCAACTGCATCAACTACTGCAAAATTCTTCCACAGTCATGTAGTTAAGCTACACGGGTTACCAACATCCATTGTAACCGATCGAGGAAGTCAGTTCACTTCTAAATTTTGGAAATACTTATGTAAAACATTACAAATCTCACTCAGGTTCACGACTGCCTTCCATCCACAGTCCAATGGACAAACGGAACGACTCAACCAAACCCTTGAACAATATCTGAGATGTTTTATTTCATCTCAACAAGATGACTGGTATGATTGGTTACCAAGCGCAGAATTCGCCTATAATAACTCAATCAATGCTTCAACAAAGCTTTCTCCTTTTTTCGCAACCTATGGATTTCATCCACGTACTTATCCGAATACACTAACTTGTTCCCATTCACCGTCTGTTTCCAATTATTCTGAATCATTGAAAGATGTAATGGAAACTTTGCAGACTCATTTGATTACTGCTAAAGAAACACAGAAAAGGTATTATGACAAGAAAAGGATGTCACCTCCGGTTTATAAACCAAATGATATGGTGTGGTTGTCCACGAAAAATATCAAACTGCCCGTACCAAGTAAAAAATTAGCTGACCAATTCATCGGTCCATTCCCAATACTTAAAATAATCAATCAGAATGCTGTGACTTTGAAGTTACCTCCAACTATGAGGATTCACCCCTCGTTCCATGTATCTCTCTTAAAACCTTACTTGGGGTCCACTGTTCCTACTGGGGAACCTTCACCATTATCTTTACCTAATCCTGAGGATTATGAGGTTTCCGAGATTCTGGATTCCAGAATTCGTAGAGGGAGACTTGAGTACCTAGTCCATTGGAAGGATTATGGTGATGATGAAAACTCGTGGGTTCCATTGCGTGACTTGAATGCACCTGACTTGTTGGCAGACTTTCATCTCGCTTATCCTTTTAAACCAGGTTCTAGGTCTGCTGGAGGGGGGGATCTGTCAGCATTTGGTTTGACACTACACCTTTAAACCCAGATCTCCTCCCCAAATGCTATCCTATTTAAGTCTCAATCTCCCAGGAATCATTGCTTGATTATTAAAGTGTGTTTAGGTGACTTGCTCTAGTCTCTCTAGACATCGTTTCATATTGAGCCAAAGAAAACCTGAATAATCTGTCCTAAACTTATTGGGGATTTAACTTTTCTTATCACATTACCTTGTGGGCAAATTGCAGCATTATAACCTATTTGTTTATTTTACTTTTGCTGTAGTTTTACCCACACTTCAGCAAGCTGCCAATAACATTAGCTGTCTGCCGCATTCAGTCTGTGAACGGACGCACTTGCTATTGCTGACGTCATCTCCGCTCACAGTCAATCTCCTGCGCAGCACGCCAGAGTCGGTAACCACGCTGACCAGACTGAACGCTGCTCTCCTGTCTCCCTGCAACTTCTCTGGATAACAAGTAAGACTTTCTACCATCCTCAAACGTTAGCCAGAAAGGTATGTGCACCAACGAATACTTATAGCATGCTGGATAAAAGACATAAAGTAATGCATTACTGAACTTTTGTGCTTATGTCTTCATGCGACGCAATTCATCTCTAATCATTATTTCTTATACTGTGTATCATAAATGGAGTATAACCCTCAACTTAACCATTGCCTAAGGAATAATAACTTTTACATTTATCATATAAGGCATACTCAGAGTTTAATATTCTTAACTCATGTTCACGTTATTCCATTGAATCACCAATTATTATTCTGAATCTTATACTTATCATTTTTTCATATTCATATGTTACTCATTTCATTATCAATCATTATCATTTCTCATATTGAGTCTTTCACAACTAGAAAGTTAAAGTTGTGTTAAATCTCACAAATCATTTAATAAAATTGTATTTATACATGGCCATAATAACCAAGCCATGGTATTATGGAGATTATGAATACAAACAATAACTTAATTTTTAATTTTGTGAATTATATATTTAAATATATTTGAACCTAATTATCACAGAAGCCTACCACCCAACTCAATAATAAATTAACTTCACTTACCTAACATTTCCCTCATCTAACTCTGCATTAACGTCTTTCTCAATCTTGCAGTCCTCACCTCCTATTTCTCAGCCTCCTACCCTTCTAGATTGTAAGTTCCCACGGGAACAGGGCCCTCAATCCCTCCTGTATGTGTTTGTAAATTTTGTCCTGTATCTTACAAGTCTTGTATTGTTTTATTTAAATGAATTGTATCCATGGACAGCGCTGCGGAATATGTTGGTGCCTAATAAATAAAGTATAATAATAATACATACATACATATATACACACACCAATACACAGACGTACATATGTGCACATACATACATACACTTACACATATATAAATACACATCTATATACACAAACATACAAATACACACATATATACACATATGTATATAAACATCTATATACACACATACACACACACACCAATACACATACGTACATATGCGCACACACATACATACACATATATAAATACACACATCTATATACACAAACATACAAATACACACATACATACAAACATTTATACATGCATATACATATGTACACATACATACACACACACCGATACACATACATACATATGTGCACACACATACATATATGTAAATACACACATCTATATACACAAACATACAAATATCTATACATGCACATACATATGTACACATACATACACACACAGATACACATACGTACATATGTGCACACACATATATAAATCCTCACATCTATATACACAAACATACAAATACACACATACATACATTTACACATATATAAATACACATCTATATACACAAACATACAAATACACACATACATACACGTACACATATATAAATACACATCTATATACACAAATATACAAATACACACATACATGCACTTACACATATATAAATACACATCTATATACACAAACATACAAATACACACATACATACACTTACACATATATAAATACAAATCTATATACACAAACATACAAACACACACATACATACACTTACACATATATAAATACACAGATCTATATACACAAGCATACAAACACACACATACATACACTTACACATATATAAATAAACATCTATATACACAAACATACAAATACACACATACATACACATATATAAATACACATCTATATACACAAATACATACATACACACCAATACACATACGTACATATGTGCACACACATACATACACATATATAAATACACACATCTATATACACAAACATACAAATACAAACATACATACACTTACACATATATAAATACACATCTATATACACGAACATACAAATATACACATACATACACGTACACATATATAAATACACATCTATATACACAAATATACAAATACCACATACATACACTTTACACATATATAAATACACATCTATATACACAAACATACAAATACACACATACATACACTTACACATATATAAATACACATCTATATACACAAACATACAAACACACACATACATACACATATATAAATACACACATCTATATACACAAACATACAAACACACACATACATACACTTACACATAAATAAATACACATCTATATACACAAACATACAAACACACACATACATACACATATATAAATACACACATCTATATACACAAACATACAAATACACACATACATACGAACATCTATACATGGCCATGCACATACATATGTACACATACATACATACACATACACACACACCAATACACATACGTATATATGTGCACACACATACATGCATACACATATATAAATACACAGATCTATATACACAAACATACAAATACAAACATACATACATACACAATATAATATACACAGATCTATTACACAAACATACAAACACACACATACATACACTTACACAGATATAAATACACATTTATATACACAAAACATACAAATACACATATACATACACATAAATAAACTACACATCTATATACACACATACATACACACACACCAATACATATATGTACATATGCGCACACACATACATACACATATATAAATACACAGATCTATATACACAAACATACAAATACACACATACATACACACACATATATAAATGCACATCTATATACACAAATATACAAACACACACATACATACATTTACACATATATAAATACACATCTATATACACAAACATACAAACACACACATACATACACACACATATATAAATACACATCTATATACACAAACATACAAATACACACATACATACACATATATAAATACACATCCATACACACACACCAATACACATACGTACATATGCCCACACACATACATACACATACAGTGGGGCAAAAAAGTATTTAGTCAGCCACCAATTGTGTAAGTTCTCCCACTTAAGAAGATGAGAGAGGCCTGTAATATTCACCATAGGTATACCTCCACTATGAGAGACAAAATGTGGAAACAAATCCAGACAATCACATTGTCTGATTTGGAAAGAATTTATTTGCAAATTATGGTGGAAAATAAGTATTTGATCACCTACAAACAAGCAAGATTTCTGGCTCTCACAGACCTGTATCTTCTTCTTTAAGAGGCTACTCTGTCCTCCACTCATTACCTGTATTAATGGCACCTGTTTGAACTTGTTATCAGTATAAAAGACACCTGTCCACAACCTCAAACAGTCACACTCCAAACTCCACTATGGTGAAGACCAAAGAGCTGTCGAAGGACACCAGAAACAAAATTGTAGACCTGCACCAGGCTGGGAAGACTGAATCTGCAATAGGCAAGCAGCTTGGTGTGAAGAAATCAACTGTGGGAGCAATAATTAGAAAATGGAAGACATACAAGACCACTGATAATCTCCATCGATCTGGGGCTGCACGCAAGATCTCACCTTGTGGGGTCAAAATGATCACAAGAACAGTGAGCAAACATCCCAGAACCACACGGGGGAACCTAGTGAATGACCTGCAGAGAGCTGGGACCAACGTAACAAAGGCTACCATCAGTAACACACTACAAATCCTGCAGTGCCAGACGTGTCCCCCTGCTTAAGCCAGTACATGTCCGGGCCCGTCTGAAGTATGCTAGAGAGCATTTGGATGATCCAGAAGTGGATTGGGAGAATGCCATATGGTCAGATGAAACCAAAGTAGAACTGTTTGGTAGAAACACAACTTGTTGTGTTTCGAGGAGAGAGAACACCATACCTACTGTGAAGCATGGGGGTGGCAACATCATGCTTTGGGGCTATTTCTCTGCAAAGGGAACAGGACGACTGATCCGTGTACATGAAAGAATGAATGTGGCCATGTATCGTGAGATTTTGAGTGCAAACCTCCTTCCATCAGCAAGGGCATTGAAGATGAAACATGGCTGGGTCTTTCAGCATGACAATGATCCCAAACACACCACCCGGGCAACAAAGGAGTGGCTTCGTAAGAAGTATTTCAAGATCCTGGAGTGGCCTAGCCAGTCTCCAGATCTGAACCCCATAGAAAACCTTTGGAGGGAGTTGAAAGTCTGTGTTGCCCAGCGACAGCCCCAAAACATCACTGCTCTAGAGGAGATCTGCATGCAGGAATGGGCCAACATACCAGCAACAGTGTGTGACAACCTTGTGAAGACTTACAGAAAGCGTTTGACCTCTGTCATTGCCAACAAAGGATATATAACAAAGTACTGAGATGAACTTTTGAGATTGACCAAATACTTATTTTCCACCATTATTTGCAAATAAATTCTTTCCAAATCAGACAATGTGATTGTCTGGATTTGTTTCCACATTTTGTCTCTCATAGTTGAGGTATACCTATGATGAAAATTACAGGCCTCTCTTATCTTCTTAAGTGGGAGAACTTGCACAATTGGTGGCTGACTAAATACTTTTTTTCCCCACTGTATATAAATACACAGATCTAAATACACAAACATACAAATACAAACATACATACACTTACACATATATATAATTTTTTCATTTTAACAGGAACCAGGAAAGTCTGAGGTACCACCCTGTCCTCGTAAACCTTATCTAGCTTAGGAATCGAAGCTTCCTCTGGTAGTTTTGGTTCCGGAACCTCCAACGTAGCAAGCACCTCTTTTAGCAGATAGCGCAAATGCTCCATCCTAAACTTAAAGTCTGGTTCCTCCGCTTCAATAATACAACTTTATTTTACATTTAAAATGTATAAATATGAGTGAAATACTTTAATATATTAAATATGTGTTTTGTGTATATGCACAAGCGTTAACACTTTACTTCCGGGCTCCAAAAGTTCTTGGTTTATCCAGCACCATTTTGTATTGTGCTCGAGCACAACACCTAAAGGGACATGAAACCCAAAGCTTTTCTTTCATTATTCAGATAGAGAATACAATTTTTAAAAAGTTTCCAATTTTCTTTTACTATCAAATTTGCTTCATTCTCTTGTTATTCTTTGTTGAAGATACATCTAGATAGGTAGCGTGCACATGCCGGAAGCCCTACATGACAGGAAATAGTGCTGCCATCTAGTGCTCCTGCTAATGTATAACAGTGTTGTAAAACTGCTGCCGTATAGCACTGCAAACACGTGCACACTCCTGAACTTACCTTACTGATTTTCAACAAAGGATAACATGAAAACAAAGAAATTAGATAACAGAAGTAAATTGGAAAGTTGTTCAAAATTGTTTATTCTATCTGAATCATGAATGGTTTGGGGTTTTATGTCCCTTGAACTCACCAATTGTGAGACGAACTTGTATTGTGAACGAACACTATAGGTTGCGCTCTACTAGTACTCTAGCCCTGTATGTATTACCCATTTGCTATAGATAAATGCAAAAACAAAGATGCATTTTCCTAAAAAAACTAATAATAATCTAATGAATACAGCATTTTTTTACACTAGAATATCCCTTTAAATGTCACCTCTTTTGAACCCGTTATTTATTAGTATTGCAAGAACAAAGTAACTATTTAACATATGTCTCTAATTTAATTTGTTTGTGCTTTATTTCAACATCACAATAAATGTAAAGAAATACAATATTATTTGACAATAGGATTTGCATCCTTGGATGCTGGAGGACATTTATTCTGCTAGATTGCTGGCTTAAACACTAGTTTAAATGGTTGTGTTAGGCAGCGGCAGACTTGATACATATGAATAGATCACTCAACACTAAGGGTATCTCTGCAACACACATTTTTTATTCTGAATGAATACTAACAGAAAGAAAGAATGAATACTAACAGAAAGAAAGAATGAATACTAACAGAAAGAATGAATACTAACAGAAAGAATGAATGAATGAATACTAACAGAAAGAAAGAATGAATACTAACAGAAAGAATGAATGATTACTAACAGAAAGAAAGAATGATTACTAACAGAAAGAAAGAACAAATACTAAAAGAAAGAAAGAACAAATACTAACAGAAAGAAAGAACACTAACAGAAAGAAAGAATGAATACTAACAGAAAGAAAGAACACTAACAGAAAGAATGAATACTAACAAAAAGAAAGAATGAATACTAACAAAAAGAAAAAATACTAACAGAAAGATAGAATACTAACAGAAAGAAAGAATGAATACTAACAGAAAGAATGAATACTAACAGAAAGAATGAATACTAACAAAAAGAAAGAATACTAACAGAAAGAAAGAAAGAATACTAACAGAAAGAAAGAATGAATACTAGCAGAAAGAATGAATACAAAAAGAAAGAATGAATACTAACAAAAAGAAAGAATACTAACAGAAAGAATGAATACTAACAGAAAGAATGAATGATTACTAACAGAAAGAAGGAATGATTACTAACAGAAAGAAAGAACAAATACTAAAAGAAAGAAAGAACAAATACTAACAGAAAGAAAGAACACTAACAGAAAGAAAGAATGAATACTAACAGAAAGAAAGAACACTAACAGAAAGAATGAATACTAACAAAAAGAAAGAATGAATACTAACAAAAAGAAAAAATACTAACAGAAAGATAGAATACTAACAGAAAGAAAGAATGAATACTAACAGAAATAATGAATACTAACAGAAAGAATGAATACTAACAAAAAGAAAGAATACTAACAGAAAGAAAGAAAGAATACTAACAGAAAGAAAGAATGAATACTAGCAGAAAGAATGAATACAAAAAGAAAGAATGAATACTAACAAAAAGAAAGAATACTAACAGAAAGAATGAATACTAACAGAAAGAATGAATACTAACAAAAAGAAAGAATACTAACAGAAAGAAAGAATGATTACTAACAGAAAGAAAGAATGAATACTAACAAAAAGAAAGAATGAATACTAACAGAAAGAATGAATACTAACAAAAAGAAAGAATGATTACTAACAAAAAGAAAGAATGAATACTAACAGAAATAATAAATACTAACAGAAAGAATGAATACTAACAGAAATAATAAATACTAACAGAAAGAATGAATACTAACAGAAAGAAAGAATGAATACTAACAGAAAGAAAAAAATAATACTAACAAAAAGAAACATACAGGTAGATTACGAGTTATGTGCGCTAAAGGGTTTTTAAAAGTTGTGTTATTTAACCCAGTGTTTTTCAACCAGTGTGCCGTGGCACACTAGTGTGCCGTGAGAGATCCTCAGGTGTGCCACGGCAGACTGACAACAGTGTGACATATTTTTTAAACTTTGCTTGTTTTTTACTCCCAGTGCAGGGGTAGTTTGTAGGAGGCATGGCATAACAGCACAATACATACAGTATGTGTGTGTTTGTGTGTATGTGTATATATATATGCTGTATTAGGCTATAATGTGTGATTTTTTTTAAATTTTGGGATGGTGGTGTGCCACAGGATTTTTTAATGTAAAAAAGTGTGCCACGGCAAAAAAAAGGTTAAAAATCACTGATTTAACCCTTTATAGCGCAGCCATTACAAGTTTCAAAACAGCTGACTTGTGCGTGCGATATGGTTGCGTTGAGCTCCAGACGGCACACAATACATGGGCTGTTTTGATGTGCTTGTGCACGCTTTCCCCATGGACATCAATGGGGAGAGAGTGTCAGAGAAAAAACACCTGCGATCGCAGAATCAAAAGCTAATGCAGCCCCATTGATGTCTCTTGGGGAAAGAAAAGTTACATTTAAACCTAACACCCTAACGTAAACCCCACGCCTAAACACCCCTAATCTGCTGCCCCCGACATTGCCACCACCTACATAATGTTATTAACCCCTAATCTGCCGCTCCCGATATCACCACCACCTTAATAAAACTATTAACCACTAATCTGACACTCCCGATATCGCTGCCACTATACTGAAGTTATTAACCCCTATTCCCCTGCACCCCATCATCGCCCACACTATAATAAATCTATTAACCCCTATTGCGCCGCTCCCCGACATCGCTGCCACTAAAAGTTGTTATTAACCCCTAAACCTCTGGCCTCCCACATCACTACCACTAAATAAATCTATTAACCCCTAAACCGCCATCCCCCTACATCACAACAACCTAAATTAAACTATATTAACCCCTAAACCTAACCCTAACCCTAACGTAACCCTAACCCTAACAACCCCTAACTTTAACATTATTAAAATAGAGCTAAATTAAAGTTACAATTATTAACTAAATAATACCAATTTAAAACTAAATACATGCTTAACTGTGAAATAGAACCTAAACTAGCTACAATATAACTAATAGTTATATTGTAGCTAGCTTGGGTTTTATTTTTATTTCACAGGTAAGTTTGTATTTATTTTAACTAGGTAGACTAGTTAGTAAATAGTTAATAACTATTTACTAACTACCAAGTTAAAATAAATACAAACTTACCTGTGAAATAAAACCTAAGCTGCCTTACACTAAAACCTAACATTACAAAAAATAAAAAACACTAAAATTATAAAAAATAGAAAAACCTACCATTACAAAAAAAATAACAATGAAAATATTCAAAACAATAAAAATGATTCCTATTCTATGAACCTTTAAAAAAAAAAAAACACCCCAAAATAAAAAAAAACCCTAATCTATAATAAACTACCAAGGGCCCTTAAAAGGGCCTTTTGTGGGGCATTGCCTTAATGTTAACAGCTCTTTTGCTAAAAAAAGAAATCAAACACCCCCTAACAGTATACAAACCCCCACCCCCCAAAGCCACAAAATAAAAATAAAGTAAAACCTAATCTACCCATTGGAGGGGCTACGGTCCGAAGGAGCGTTCTTGGGTTCCGTCCTCTGATGTTCATGCTCCTGCCCTCCTTCGTGCCTTCCATGCCCGTTTCCCCAATAAGCCTTTTGTCCTCCCGTGGGGGAGGGGTCGTTGAGGGGAGGGTACTGTAAGGTTTTTTTCCCTGTTTTGTTTGCCATGTGCTGCTGGCAGCCATTTTACTCACCTCTCTTGCTGACTATAGTGCATTGTGGGGGATGCTGCTCATTTCCTGCACTCCTTTTATGGCCAGACTGGTGTGCATCATCTGTGTGAGACAGTGATGCAGTCTCAGAATTGTAATGTCATCACTTATCATTTAAAGGGCCTCTGTTCAGTATGCTTTGCCTTTGCGTTTTCTCAGACCTGTTTGTGAGAGTCCCTGGTATTAC
Organism: Bombina bombina; assembly: GCF_027579735.1. Lineage (NCBI taxonomy): Eukaryota > Metazoa > Chordata > Amphibia > Anura > Bombinatoridae > Bombina > Bombina bombina. The sequence continues at coordinate 134,392,100 of NC_069503.1, forward strand.
CTGGCTGTCTGACGTCCTTCCTGGTTCCTGATCCCTGGCTTGTTCCTGACTCTGCTGTTTTCCTTGTTCCTGATTCCGGCGCGTCTGACTATTCGCTTTGGCTCCTGACTCGGCTCGTCTGACTACCAGCTCTGGTTTTGACTCCTTGCTTGTTATTTGACTTGTGGACTTTTTATTATTTTTTTGTTATTAATAAAGGTGTGATTATTTTTGCACTTCTCATCTCAGTCTGATTCCTGGCACCCTGACACAAATGGAGCACAATGAACACACACTAATAGTCAGAAGGAATGAGCACAGACAATGAATGAACATTAAGAAACAGAGGGAATGAACACTAACAAACAAAAGGAATGAATACTAACTGGCAAAAGGAATGAACACAAGCAGACAATGAATGAGTACTAACAGATAGGAGGAATGAAAACTAACAAATAAGGAATGAACACTAACAGACAGAAGGAATGAATACTGACAGACATAAGGAATAAGCACAAACATACAGAAGCACTGAGCATAAGCAGACAGAAGCAATGAACACTAATAGACAGACGTAATGAGCACATAGTGACAGATGGAATGAATACTGACAGAAGGAAAGAACACAGACAATGAGAACTAACAGACAGAAGGAATGAGCACAGACAGAAGTAATATGCAAAGAAAAGAAAGAAGTAATGAACACTAACAGATAGAGGGAATGAGCTCAAATAAACAAAATTAATCAACACTACTAGACCAAAGGAAAGAACATAAACAGGAGTAATAAGCACATAGATAATGAATGAACACTAACAGACCTAGGTAATGAAGACAATCAGACATGACAATCAGCCAAGAAATGAGCACAGACAATGAGAACTAACAGACATAAGAAATGAACACAGGCAGAGAGAATGGACACTAACAGATATAAGG